>NW_010363438.1:0-4986 GCF_000414095.1 Morus notabilis | reverse complement strand
TGGCCATAAATAAAAAATAAGTTGTTTTGTTTATCAATAACAGATTCTAAAATCTTATGGTAAATAATTCGCTGTTCATTGTTTAAATTTTCTACTAATAAAGAATTTTTTATTTTTAATTTATTTATATCATAATTAAGTTCTTCTCTTAAAAGTTTATTATTTAAATCATTTGTCAGTGAACCAGTAGGTAGGGGTAGATTAAAATGAGCTAAAGTTGATGAATTTAGGTTTAATAATTTTTCTAGTTCATGCAATATAAAATTATATAATTCATTTTCTGGTATTTCAAAATATGGGTTGTTAAAAATTTTTTTAATTTTGTATAAGATATCATCAGTCATAAGTTTTCAGTTTTTTTCGAGTAATTTGAGTGGGTTATTTACATTACAAAATAATAGTATAATAATAAATAGATGTCGTAGCTGTGATGATGTAGACCAAAAAGATGCTTCTAATATCGATTGTTCCCATTCTCTATCATCTCCTAATAAACCTAATGCATAACATGCTGCCTGATATGTTTGATGTGTTATGTTATCGATACTTCGAAGATTTTCATAGCTTGTTATTCCTTTTCGATGGTTTAGTAATAATTTTAGATAATATAATTCTCCAGAGTTTGGATGAATATAATATGATCAGCCTATTGTATGTCCTATTTGTCTATAAGACCAATATTTATATCTGCTATTCCAAACATACTTAGTTGGAAATTCATTATAAGTTATATTTCTAGCATTGATATCAGTTTTATTCATTTCCATCCATTCAGTTAGAGTTGTTTTATGAATATCTGGTTGTTTCATTATATCGATTAGATGTTGGTTTGATCTAAATGTTATGTTTTGCATTTTTGGTAAATGTATTGACAAACGTTGAATGGCTGGGTTTCTATGGTGTATTGGATATTCGTATAAATGCCATAACGCTTCATAGGGTGTTATGTATCTACAATTAATATAGTTTTTTATTTCATCTATTTCTTCATAAGTAATTGCCCCACAATTTTCTGTACAAATATTTTCTTCTATGACTGCTCTTATTCTATCAGGTCCTTTTGTTAAATATTTAAATAAATATTTTATAAGCATTGACTGAGAACAGATTTCTACATTAATGTGAGCGTTATATTTAAGACATAGATCTATATTATGTGGAACAAGATATCTATTATCTAATTTAATACTATCTTTTTCAACGTAGAAATTTGTATCTCTTCTTCTATAATTGACAAATCTATTTTCCTCAATATATGTTTCATTTTTAATTTGATTCGGGAATTTTTTGGAACATTCTGAGTTCTTCATACATTGAGCAGTTGGTTTTGCTATTCCACATGGTCCATGCATCATAAATTCAGCAACAACATTGTATTTTATTTTGTTTTTTTGTGGGTCAGGAATTTCGGCGGAAATAAATTTATCAATTTTTGATGGATCATGTAGTTTATCATTGGTATGTAACCAAAACAGGAAATGACAATGTGGCAAACCCCATTTCTGAAATTCTATTATGTACAGATCTACAAAATTTGAATAGAAAATTTAGTTTAGATATCTTTAGTAGAAGAAATATCTAATATTATATAATGTTTATAGATAATAAAAAAAACACAGATGTCGAAAGAATATACTAACCTGCTACAATTCTTCCGAAAATTTTTTCATTTTTTATTGTTGATAAAAAATGTTATAACTTCATTTTAAAAACTCTTACGATAATATCAGGTCTATCTGCAGAATTAGAACCAGGTATTTTTATTAAAGCTCTAGTAATTTCAGGCCATTTTGGATTACATGTAAATGTTATGAATAAATCAGTTTCCATAATATATGTACAAATAGCCATTGCGTCATGGTAGTTTTGGATCATGTATCTAGGACTTCCGGTATGACTGGAAGGAAGAATAATTCTTTTACCTATTGCTTGTGCATTTGTATCTCCTTTTGTAATAGCATCCTGAATTCTTTGATAAAATTCTGATCTTAAATTTTTTTGATTTTTTTAATGTAATCAAATCTATCTTCCTCTACACAGGCATATGCATCAACTACATATTGTTGTAAACTACATATTGTTGTAATAGTCTTCCACTTCTAAATAGGATATCACTTTGATTTTGATGTTCTAGTAATTGATAACAATAAAATTCTCTCATGGAAATTCTTTTTCTTTTGTATGTGGTATTTGTGTTATTTACATGATATTTTAAATCTGTTCTATAACCATCTTCTCCATAAGGAAACAATAATGGATACTGAAGAGACATATAAGAGGGATGTAACTTTGTGATTCTTTGTAAAGAATTTGTTTTATCTTCAATTATAATGTCTCTTCCTTGTTCGTATTCACCAATATCTCCAACTATTAAGCAACCTATATCGTTTGAAGTCGGTAATTCATATTGATTATTATCTGTATTTCTTCGATTTATAAGTCTTAGTTTCATAGATGGTAATTTATCTTCCTCATATCTATCTCTTATCGATCGAAAAATGTTTACTAAATTATTTGTATTGTCTAACATTGTAATTAAATGTTCAATCCACTCATCTTAAAAATATAAGGGCCGATAGAGTTTTTTGTGAAATTTTCTATATTACACCCAAATGATGTAAATGCAAACATGGAATTATAAATTCTAATATTTTTTCAAAAATGTGTACTCAAGGATCCTCCATAATAATCTAATAGATTATATAGTATAGAAGGAATATCTTTAATAAAAGGTATTCTAATCTTTCCTTGTCTACAACAAAGATTGAATTTAGGTGGGTTACTTCTTTTGATTCGTTCATTAAGCCAAAAAAGAGCACCACAATAATGGCAGATATAAGAACAGTTTCCAAAGTCGGTATACATGTTAGTATCACCTAAGAAAAAAAATTAGATCAGTTTGTGAAACTCTTATATAACCTTTTTTTTCCTTAAAAAAATGTATTATTTAGTATAAGTAAGAAATTTACGATTTTGTGTGTTGTTTTCAATTGCCGATGCACGAACTTGTTCAGAAGATCTGCTTTCAATTTCAGAGATATGTTGCATAGATTGGCTTTCAATTTCAAACATATGTAGTATATGTCTGTTTTCAGTTTGGGTCATATGTTGCACCACATCAACTCTGGATCGAGGGATCAATGTGATTGAATCTCTTATACCAGAACTTGATTTACTTGAGTAATCAGTATTTACAACTGTTGAATCCTCGTCCGTATGTGAGATGATACGACGAATGCGGTAGTTAGATTTTATGGCTTTTTTTTAGTTCTTTTCTTCGGCTCCATCTGTGTATTACAATATATTATGATATAATACGCTATTTTGTAATTTATATTTATGTTAGAAAAGATTATGGCATATGAGCTTACATTATTACTATATTAAACAAAACAGTGTAACGAATTTCATTTAATGAATAAGATAAATGAAATGTACATAACATGATAAATAAATATTTATGAGAATTTTGTAATCAATGAATGAATGCTATAAAATTATTATGATATAAAACAATATAACATATATAAATTGAATATATAAATTCAGAAATAAAAGTAACAAATATATAAATATTTTGTAATAATAATATCATAAGTAACATATGAGTAAAAATTAATAGTTTATAACTATATATAGTATCCTCCAATATTGTACTGTAAAGTAAAGCAAGTATATTTTATTATAGATTAAGTAAATAAATATATTTAGTATTATCGATAGCAACTGTGTCTAATCTCATAAATAAATATTTAAATAACAAATACATAAAATTGTAATAATATCTGGAATGCTATGTAAATAGCAAATCAAAGCTAACTAAATCAGACTTTATACAGAAACAATGCTTTGCTATGAAGATAGAGCAGGTAACGATTGATTTTCAACTGTTGCAGTATAATATATAAATAGAAAATTATCAAATTTGTTTGAAAATGACACATTAGGAAAAAAATTTATTACCACATAATGGTTACAATATGTTAAGAAAAAAATATATGGGGAAAAATAGAACAACTATATTTTAAAATTAACCTACTTACTAATATGCTACACACATATATTAACTTATGAAAACATTCAGAAAGAAGTAACTAAAACATATTTAGGGGAAAAAATAAAGCTAGTAAAATATAAAAAAGAAAAAAATTCGGTTTTCAGAATAAAAGGAAAAAAAACCTGTATGATGTTAGATGATATTATTATCTTAAAAACAATTGTATTGGACGGTTCCGGCTTTGCTTAGTACAAACAGATTACATAGTTCTTTTCCTTGCTGTTTCGGGGTGAATTCTTTGGACTGCCATAACTTCCTGTTTTTGGTCCCTGTTTTTATTTCTCATTTTGGGTCCTTTAATGGTTGATAAATGTTGAATAAAAAAGTAAACGAAATATAGTTATAAGAAATTACATATATTATTTTACATGCTTTGAAAGAAAGGTAAGCCATTAGGGCTTCCTGGGAAAAAATACAACAGAATAAGAAACAAATTCATATACAAATTTATATCTCAATTACATCATAAATTTGGACTTGTGAATTATTTCATGCCTTTGCAAGGAATTTTTGGGATTCCCTCTTGTAATGTTTCTTCAAACAAACTTGTAGCTTATTTCCCGAGACATGATAAGAAAAAATTATAAACAGTATGAGAATATATTTTTTGAATATAAAAAGCATAATTTTTATAAGGAAATCAGATTATTTTAAAGTAAAGCTGAGAGCAATTTATAAGTACAAAGTGGTAGTCAACGGGAGAGAAATAGCAGTGAATGAGCAATTCTGGATTATAAATAAAGAATAGCCAAATACAACCAATGAATATTAGTGACTAAAGTATAAATAGCAGTGAATAGTCAAAAGTAAACTGGAAGGGAAAAGTTGTCCAACACAGATAAGGAAAATAGAAAAGTATAAAATGAGGTTATATATATGACATGTAGTAATATACACGGCTGCCCCCTATCTTATCAAGGAATTTATGC
>NW_010363437.1:0-15888 GCF_000414095.1 Morus notabilis | reverse complement strand
TAAGTTTGGTAATTTAGAACTTAATCGAATTCTCAAGTAAAATCACGAACAAATTATCGATAATCATCGCAATATATTAATAATAATAATTGGAAATAGGTTGAATGCGAAAATAAAAATTAAAAAAAAAAAAAAACTGAGGAAGGGAAAAAGGGAATTACTAGCCAGGAGAAGACATATTAGACCCAGAAAGATAATTTGAACGAATGCCCAGAAGTTTCAAAGAAACCCCATCAAAATCCATGGGACGGATCTGGAAGCTTCGTTGGGCTTTCTGGGTTTTCCTCGCCAGATGACGCCGTCGCAGCAGCCCACTACCCCGCCCCAGCTAGATTTTCGAAATCGCAGCGCCGTCCCTGCCGAGGATTTGAGAGGTGAGGGACGATTGGGTTTGTTTTGGAATTGGGTTTTTGAGATTGATGAACTTTGGATGGGGGGTTCACGAGCTTGAACGAGAGAGAGAGAGAGAGAGAGAGAGATCTGAAAACACGAGAGAGGGGCTTTGGTTTTTGTTTGAATTGAAAAGAGAGAGATATGAAAAACCTAAACTGATATCTTATATAAAAACCCAAACGATCAATCGATCTGCAGAGAAGAACGGACGAGCTGATATCTTCCCGTGAGGATTTCTTCCTGTGAGATGGACTGGAAAATTAGGGCATTTGGGGGAAAGTTGGAAATTTGAGGAACCTAACACCGGCCTTCAATTTCGGAATCTAGCAGAGCAAATCCTGAGGAAACTTAGGGAAATTTAGGGAAACTTGGGGAATTTTGGGGAAAGAGATCAGAATACTGTGTGGGAGAATGAGGTTCTTTCCCTTGGCCGGCCAAATGAGTCTTCGACAGTGTGAGGTTTTTTTTTTTTTTTTTTTTTCCTTTGTATAATGCATTTCAGAGCAAATAAAAAATAAAAAAAGAGGGAGGAGCGAGCGGAAAAATTAGAAAAATTATTTTCAATGCCTGCTTAATGTAATTGTAATATGTATATTTATATATTTTTAAATATATATATAAAATAAATCTGTCAAAGTCTCATGAAATTTTAACATATATATATTATAATTATTTCTAAACGCTATTATATAGCGGTGCAATAATATTTTTTGAGAAATGTTATAATTAACCGCTACGAAAAGCTTATTGTGGTATAATTCTGCCCCCATATTAATGTGTAACCCTGCAATAAAAATTAAAGCTTTTAAAAATAAACAAGAAATGATAATTTACATTTATATTTTGATGTTTTTAAACTTTTTTCGCTTATATGTTAGTAATTACTTTTGTATTCAGTTTGCAATATATTAAGAGTTTGGTTTTTATCATGAAATCTTTGATTTTAATCTAAATTAATAATGATTTTCTACTCTATTTTTTATTTTAAGTTGCCATAATTTTAAAATGTATAATTCTATATGATGAGAAATGAGACGGGTATAAGAAAGACTCCTCTTGTTGGGATTTATTTCCGGAGATTGTTGGGATTTGTTTTTCAATTTGTGTATTGATTCTAATCGTATTTGATTGGCAGTTTTTTGAGAATGTTTGGCTGGTTGATTGTGTTTGAAAATAGATGTACAGCTGGCTAGCTTTTTATGAAAGGTTACTAAAAGATCTGGAAACTTGTTTAAGTTTCTATTTTTGTAAGTCAACTATTGATTCAAAGATGAAAAATTGATTTGATTGATTCTTGATTACGATTTCATAGCTGGATGATCTTCCTATGTCGCCTAAGAACGTGTCCAGGTTCGTTTATCAGTTTTGGGAAGATTTCAGAATGAAAGGAGATTGATTGGTCTGGTTTTGAGAAAGTTGACCGTGACAGCTATGTTGCAGTTATTGTTGCAACAAGGATCTGCAACAGATTCGATTCAGCGAATTAATTGATGATGTGTCAAGCTATTCATAGCTTGCTTATTTTTGGAAAGTGTCTCTTAAATCTTTGTACGCCTTTTCATGAGTTTTGGCTGGGTTGTGAGACAGGGGTGAGCACTTGTATTCAAGAGAGATGATTTGAGTGTTTTTCAGGAGAAAAACTTAGTTGGAGGAATTCCAATGTTCAAAAGTCGAGAGGATCTCGCTGTTCAAGTCCATTAGAAAATTGCAAGTTCATAGGTATCTTCTTAGAGTATGAGTCTCGGGTAGATTAAGTCCAATTGAATTGTAAAAGAGTTCTTAGTGAATTGTTCATCATCTGGGCGTGGCCCTGCGGAGTAGAGTGCTACCGAATCGCGATATCATTTCTCTCGTGTTCTTTTATTTTATGTTTCTACATTATTCATATTGTCTTATAATGTTTTAAAATACTCAAACCAGTACTAACACCTTTAATGGAGAATTTTCGACTCTAACTCCACCCGTCCTTAAACAAGAATGAGAATGGAGATAAAAATAACTTATGGTAGCGGAGATGAAGATGAGAAATCATCCACCACCCCAACCCTACCTCATTGCCATCCCTATATATATCTCATGGACGATACTTCTTTGACTGGGAATCATATTGACTTTACCGAAAAACCTATAAAAAAGCAAGTGTTACATCGATAAGTTCGTTAATAGTCTCGCAACTAGGTCATGTATGTTTTAACTTCTTCCTCAACAATTAGATCAAGAACGACATTTGGTCATTGTCAAAACAACATTTTTTAGGCCACGTCGGTAAATGAACTTTAATCTGCACATACACAACTTTTCCTTTTCTTTTTTCCATTCTAATGGATTTGCCTCGTTATCTGCAATTATATATTATCATTATTTTTGATGCAATCTTGAAGCAATTATTATTATTTGAATTATTTTTGATGCAATCTTAAAGCAATTACGTGTGTGAATTTGCGGTAACAATTAGAATAGAGAGTAGCGGAAAGAAAAAAAGAAAAGAAAAGAGGGTCCCATATATATATATGATATTGCATTGCACTCACTAAAAAAAGAAAAAAGGAACAAACTAAAAGGAAAAAAAAAACCAAAAAAAGCAAAAAGGAATAATTAGAAACAAAATTCAGAAGAATACTAGTGACTGCCGAATACATTTGTTTTTTTTTTTCAATGGATAATGGGAATACCATTATTCATGTTGGGAAAGTTATAAATGGAGTAACTTCCATTTGTGTGACGAGAGAAAAAAAAAAAAAAAAAAAAAAAAACCCAAACCCAATGTACCACTTCACATACCAACGAATAATCGTGCCAAATAATGCAAACGATCCGATATGAGACACCGGAACTAAAATCCAATTTCGGATAAGGATGAAGGGACGCATTAGTTAATTACATATATGTCTATTATGCATGAGTTGAAAAATAAATGTCCACAAATTGTAATATTTACACATAAGTATGTAACATAACCCGCAATGACATTCTTATTCTTTGTTAACCACTCCATAACCACCAACACAAAAAAAGAATATGTGAGTAATATTATTAAATAAAAGATAAATTTTGAACGTGAAAGTATAAAAGTGATCATTTTGTATAAATACTTCCGCATTTTCAATTTGTTCCACAAGCCATAATTGTCCACGAACATAGCTTATCGAAAAAATATAAAATTTATCCTTAAGAGTTTATGAGTATGGACCTTTATCCCTTACTCTTGATAAATACTCTTTTGTTAATGTAATTATTTGACTAAAAAAGTTATAAATCAAAAATAAAAAGTAAAAATCCTGACTCGTGTACTTTTAAAGAGTATTTATCAAAATTACCTAGACGGAAATTAGACTTAGGTCGTTGGGTACAAAGAAAGTAACACGTACATCCAAATTCAATAAAACCTTCTAAAAAATGAAGTGAAAGTAAGCTTCCTTCTTGTGTCACCAAAAGTAACTATAAAAACATGATAAGAATTAGCTAACGTTATCGTCTTCACTGAAAAAAGTGAAAAGAAAGTAAGATAAAACAGACCAAAACATACCATCAGAGCTTAGAGTTTGACAATATATATATATTGGGCAGTTGAATGACTATGCGTTAACATCATGGAGAAAGAAAAAAAAAGATGGAGAAGCAAGGGACATTGGGTGACCTTGTGTGATATTAAAATTCCATAAAAAAAAAAGATGCCGGTTTCTGGTAGAATAATTTGTTGAGGAAGCTATTGCTGATGCTGTACACTTTATACGAAATTACTAATTTCAAAATTTAACGTTATTTTGAAAAATGACACACGTAATAGAAGATGGATCGCATGACAAAGGGTGCTTTTATTAGTTTTGATGCTTATCTCTTAGCATCAGCATTTTTCTTTTAGAACTTTACACGAGACGGTCACCATTATTACCCACTATAAATAATGTACACTTGCGCTATTTGCATTTCTTTCTTTTCTCCCGTTACCCTTTCGGTCCTCTCAAACCATACACGAGAAATAACATATTTTAAGAGTAACGTTATTAAATATCAATATTTTAAGAGTAACGTTATTAAATACCAATAGTAACACCACCCACTAATTTAAACACCACTCACTAATAGAAATAGAATGTAAATCCTACCGCGTGGAACTTAATAAACGTTTAGTTCACGAATTTAAAATCATAATTCAAAATCATTTTCAATTTACATATATTTTTTTTAAATAAATCACAAATCATGATTCAAATTATAGCACGAATCTTCATACCAAACACTTTCTTATAAATTTAACCCACCTTTTTTTAATTGATAAAAACCCAATCATTCGGCGGTGATGACCTTCAATTCATTCATGTAATATCTCAAACATGCATGTTGCTTCAAGGAAAAAAAACGGGACTAGCTTTGGTTGTTGTTAATACTTGCAAAAATCGATGAATGATATTCCAATAACTACTCACTAATACAGGACATAATCTATATAACAGACATTAACTAACAGTTGGTGCTTCATACAAATATGAAAAATTACATACATTCATAAATTAAATACATTAATATTAAACGCCAATAACGGAGTAGGACCAACGACATGTACCATACCGTATGCATCCCACCACTATGGCTTTCTCTTTAAACGGCAGAAGAACTGCATGAAACAAATTTAGTACAAAATGTAAAACAATTTCTCATTTCTTTAATACACGTAATGTCGATTTTGCACATATTTTCCACATACATAAAACAATTTCTCTGTTTATTTTTATTTTTATTTTTTGTTTTTTGAAAGAAATTTTATCCCTATATATTTAAGAAGCAAGAAATGAGCGCATCTTTGAAAAGATGGTAATCTTGAAATTACTCTTTCTTTTTGGATGCTGAGTGTTCTTTTTCCAATTGTTCAAACAAACTTCCATCATAAACAGCTCTGACTGTGTCCTTTTGAAGCAACCCATTCTTGTCCTTGGCGATATTGAATAGTACAAGCCACTCGGCCAAGGCACCGATCCTGCGATATTTCAATTTTGACATTTTTTTTGTTTGTTAATTTCATGTTTATGTAGACAAAAGGTAAAGAAAAGATGGCACAAGTTACATATTTTGATATTCAAAATCAAAAAGAGAAAATTAAAAGGAAAAAAAAAAAAAAAAGAGAAAAAGGAATCCCACCATCCACCAATGTCCTTGGGTTGTCTATTGTCCGTTAAGAGCTCCCTTAGTTCTTTTTTTGTTAATGCGTCAGGATTTGTGTGTGCATGCTTGATAAATATCTCTTCAAACTTTGATGGAACAAACCTAAAAACATTGAAATGCAGTGAATAAATCAAGCTGTAACAATGTACTATGCGGAAAACGTTTAAGAATACAATTAAAGTGAAAATTTTATTTCTCCAGAAAAAGGGGAAATTCTTTTGTCGGATGAAATATTAACTATGTGTATTTTAATTTTAAAACTACTTAAATTTTGATCGTTAGATTGGTCTATATGATTTTCGTAATTACTCGACTTAGGGATTACATAAAATATCCATTTTAATAAAAGAACAAACATATATCATTTTCTACAAACATAATTATTCTTTGCGCTTTTTTTTTTTTAGAAGAAAAAAGAATCAATCAAGAAGTAAAAATCTGCTTTTACAAACGGTCCCAAAAATAAAGGCATGAGATCTATCTTTTATTGATAGGTGATTCTTACCCCAGGGTACCCAATAACAATATTATTCATTGCATATACTTAAAATCTTGACGTAAAAAGAAATAATAAAGAAAATTTCAGTTAAACTATTATTTTTTTCAACTATACAAAATTTTAATGCAAAAATAACTTATAAATTATTAATCACATAAAATAAATTTAACAATAATGACATGAACAAAAAAATAAACAGTGACGTAAATAAAATAGTGTTATAAATAAAAGATAAATTTAACAATAATGACATGAACAAAAAAATAAACAACAGTGACATAAATAAAATAGTGTTATAAATAAAAGATAAATTTAACAATAGTAATATAAATAAAATAGTATTATTTTATTGATTATATTTTTGAAAATTATTCTATATGCTTTCAGGGAAAAAAAAAAAAAACAAATAAAATATGACATGTACCTTCCTTCGCTGTCGTAGGCACCAGTGTCACTCCCATGTTTTCCCCGGTGTATGTTTCGAATCTCAATGGGGAAAAGTAGGTTGGGACATTTCTCCTATTTGTGGTGCCCAATAATTTAAAAAAAAAAAAAGTGTCATAGATGACAGCTTATGGTTAGTAAAGTGTTTCAATCAAATGTAAAATTTAGGCTAAGTTTAAGAGAGCACGATAAATATAAATATTGTTCATTTTATCGATTTAAATTTAAAATTTAAATTTTATTATAATAAAATCTCGTTCATTTCATCAATTTAGAAATTTTTTTTAGAAATAATCACATCACTTTTTATTAGAGTAAAAAAGTTTTTATATAAAATTACGTTCCAATACAAATTAAAAATTTAAATCAACAAACTAAACATCTCAACTTAATTAAAAACTCGAATGAACTAAACGCGTAATATATTAGAGACCAAATTTATCGACAAGATCTCAGAAAGGAAAATAAAATAAATAAAATAAATATCATAAAAGCAAAGGCAGGTACAGGTCGAGTTTTGCCACTGAGACCAATATTGATGAAGAGTGCAGCTAAGCTAGACAATGGGATGCCACTCCCAATTGCACGAAATCCTGTTTGGAGAAATGAAAATTTAATGAAAGCTTTAAATAAAAAAAATGAAATAAAAGAGAAATTAAACTACAATTAAATATGATCATGAAAGAATAAAAACCTTTGAAAGTCTCCCAAGGATAAACGACGCCGTCATGATTCCGGTCGAAAAATGCAGCATGTTTCTGCAGAACGAACTCGTTACTGGGTATGAATTTTTTCTCACCATTTTCTGCATAATTCACAAATTGTAAACTTCAATAATACCAGTAAATAGACATAAGAACAACACAAAGTAGTACAAGAATTTTCGTAAAAAAAAAAAAAAAAAAAAAAAAATTTTTGAAAAAAAAAAAAAAAAAAAAAAAAAAAACCAGAGGAGAGCCAGAGAGAAGAGAGAGCTTTGGTTAATACCTTGTTTGTTAATATTGCTGGCTGATACAGAAGTCGAAGACATAATTCAGAAAAATACCCCAAATCGAATTTGAGAGAGAGAGAGATGTTAAATAAAGAATAATGAAATGAAAGCGTTAAACTTAAGCAGTAAATATATATATATATATATAGAGAGAGAGGATTGCGGTTTTGAGGAAAGTTCTTATTTGCGTCTCTTTGAAATAGAGAGCAGAGACTTCACACACGTGTCCTATTGAAAACCTCATTTTCTAAAATTTTGATTTAGTACGATACTTCTTGAAATGACACGTATTAATGATATTTTTGCCGCTCTTCTCTAGTACTCCAGACGTGGATCATTCCACGTTCGTTGTTTCCATGGCTTGAACCTAGTAATTAGAGTCCGTTTTGAGTTTTTAATTTAAGTTAAGATGTAATTTTATATGAAAATTTTTTACTATAATAAAAAAGTTAAATATGACTGTTTTTAAAATTTTTTTACTGTAACAAAACTTAAATTTTAAACTCAAATTAATGAAATGAACAAGATCTAAAAATATGCTAGATGAATGATCAGTTACATCGTAAAATGCGCCGTTCTGACTCTACTGTCTGAGAACATTTTGAATGTAATGCTAGATTAAACATTATTGGCACTATTTGGGTAGAATAATTATTTTGAATTTTTAATTTAAGTTGAGATGTAATTTTATATAAAAAAATTTTATTATAGTAAAAAAATTAGATGTGATTATTTTTTAAAATTTTTTACTGTAACAAAACTCGAATCGGTGAAATGAACGATGCCTAAGTATGTCTCGTTCATTTCACTAATTCGAGTTTTTAATTTCAGTTTTTTTACAGTTAAAAACTCTTACAAAAAGTCATATCTAACTTTTCTTTTAGAGTAAAAAACTCTCACATAAAATCATATCTCAACTCGAATTAAAAATTTGAATACACAAACTGAATGAGACCGTATTTAACATTATTGACTCATCTCTAATGTAAATAACAATACCAATTGTATATTTAGCATTAAAAAGTGTGATATGATATGTTATTTTTATTTTTACTCTCATGCATAATGCTATTGAAATGTTAAATCTATTTTTTTTATCATAATTATTAAGTTTTGAAAGTTGTAAAAGTAAATTTTTATTTTTAAAATAATTAAAAAATATAAAAGTTATAATGATGATATGAAAAAGTAAATATTTCAACCAATAGCAATTAAATGTTAAATTTCTTATATGTCATATTTGGTAGGAAATTTACCACAAAATATAATATATGAAAAATTTAACACAATAAATAACATTACATTGGAGAAATTTTTTAATTCAAATGTTAAATTTACAATTAATATGTCAATTATAATATTGTATTAAAGATAAAATTTCACCCTTCAAAAAAGATTTAGAAGATAAAACAACAGGATTTCTAAGGGAACAATCACAATAATATTTCTATCAGCAAAAAAAAAAAATCACAATATTATTTCATATTTATCAAGACTGGCAATAGTGTTACATCATACATTACTTACATCTAATAAAATCTGATCACCAACAATTCAATATCTTTCGAGTATTACGTATTTTTATATCTAACGTAATGAATTGAAGGTCCCCACATATACAATCCAACATATATAACAATGTAATGTTATTAATTATTTTAGAATTCGTAAAGACACGAACAAAGTGGTCCCAACTTTTATCCATGGGGCTGATCTCTTTCGTCTAATTTCGTGCTCTTGAATGATCAAGACCCAGATAGTAGCACTCAATCTAGGTTGTAAAAGACATTACTTGTTTGTTGTATTTTGAAAGAGAAGTTCGGATGTCTATCCAACATTAGTCTAGTCACAAGGATTCTTCCCCAGCAACCAAAAAAATAAATAAAATAAATAAAAAATAAAAACTTTACTCACAAGGAAACCTTAAAAAAAAAAAAAAAAAGAGGAATCCGTTACGCAAACCAGTGACGCAATTAAAACTAGGAGTATTCATCGGTTTTTAACTGACAATTTCGATCGGTTTCTTACTTAAAAAAAATTTGTGAACTGTTTTCTCCTTAAATTTTAACCATTCAAATATTTAATATTTAAATAGTTAAAATTAAAAAGAAAAATAGCTTAAAAGACAAAAAAAATAAAGCCTAAAAGAATGTATCCTTAAGGACTAAGACTTTACATCTAATCTCAATTTGAAAATTTATTTATATTGAAGTCCATCATAACTTGTAAGTTGTGATGGAAAAATGAAATACATAGCCCTTTATATAGAATAGTTGAGGGAATACATTTTCATCTCTTTTCAATGCAGGACTTTCAAAAGTCTGATGTGCTTAAATTTTCAAACACATTAGACTTTTAATAGTCCCACATTGAAAAGAGATGAGAATATTCAATAATATGATGGACTTATATTCATCATCTACAAGATTAGAGGTTCAAATATATGGATAATAACTTTTTCTTTTTAAATTGGTCGGTTGGTTTGGTTTAACCGATCACTTCGGTTGGCAAAATCAAAATCAAACCTCCCATGAACCATAGGTGGTCGGTTAACCGACCGAATTAGTCGGTTTGCTGACGTGGAACCGAATTCTCAATTTGTTTCGATCGGTTTGGCAGTACGGTGTCAGTCGGTTTCAATTTTTTGATTTTTTTGAACACTCCTAATTAAAACATATGGGAGGTGAACAAATTCGTCCAATTAAACAAGTTGTGTCAGCGTAGTCGGTGATTGTAACAATCTAATCTTAAAGACTTTTTATGGGCTAAAGATAGGCTCTTAGCTAGGGTACGAAACAATGGGCTATGGTCTCGTTCATTTCATTGATTCGAGTTTTCAATTCTAAGGTCTTGTTCGCTTCGCGGATTTGAGTATTCAATTCGAACTGAGATGTTACATTTTTTAAGAGTTTTTAACTGTAGTAGAAAAAGTTATATGTACATTTTATGATAGCTTTTAACTGTAAAAACCTAGAACTGAAAACTTGAATCGGTGAAATAACCGAGGCCTAAGTTTTCACAGTTAAAAGCTCTCAGAAAGTGTGTCATTTAACTTTTTCTGCTATAATTAAAAATTTTTAGAAAATGTCACATCTCAACTCAAATTGAAAATTTGAATCCACAAAACGAACGAGGCCTAAAGATATTTGTTCACATTTTCCGTTATCAACATTAATGTATATAGCAGACACAGCAAGTTTTTTTTTTAAAGATATATGTATATGTGTTTATATATATATATATATATATCTGCATGTATGTACGTATGAAAATCAATTATCGGATGACGAGTGGGATACGAAAAAAATAGAAATTGTAATAAATTTAAAAAAGTGTGTGACCACAATCTGTATTTAAGGGATGGCCTATTTGGAACATACAATGCTGACTCAACAAATCCCACCGTCTTCAACATGCAGTGGCGGTCTATTGGGGCAAAGGATCAAATCTCAACAACCCAATTTTCTCATGAAGATTGTCCGTGATGAACAATCAAGCTTCATTTGTCAAGGAAATTTTGACTTAATATAAAAAAAAAAGTCCCCGGTGGTAATAATTTTTGGATTTTGAGATGAAGTTAAGAAGAGAAATTAAAGGCTCTAATGCCATGTTTTATTCTGATTGTTAGGTTAGCCTGAGATCTAATTTACGCTTTATGCCGATTTTGTTTCAATGTCCTTCAAATTATCAGGTATTTCCTTGATTGATTGCAGTGATATTTAAATTTTTAACGGTTAAATTTATAAATGTCCATATAAACATTTAAAACACGTAACGCGGCGTTAAAAAAGTAATCCAACATTTAAAAAGTAATACCGACTAAATAAGATTAAAAAACCTTTTCATGTCCTTAACATTATTCATCAAAAATTGTCTTTTTTTTAATAGAGAAATGCTCTTACTTTTCAAGTTCAATAATTGTTTGACACTTGTCACTCGTGAGCGTTGCGAAAGCTAAAATTTGTTTGGTGTTTTAAAAAAAAGGCTAAAAATTTGTTAACTGAACAAAGCGTGCAAAAAGCTCCAAACCCAAGCCACCACACCCTTGCAGGATTAGCCACATGTAAACAAGGCTGGTTGGGTGGCATGTGAAAGTCGAACTACAATTGATTTGTTAGTTTTGTCTTAATCCAAACGGACCAACCCTGCCTTGCTTCGACTACAATCAAAACGTTCTTTACCACAAAAAAAAAAAAAAAAAAGGCAACATTCATTAACTCACAGTCGGCAAACTAACTTCAACGTCATTTGAAATGAGTTTTAACTCTGATAGATAACGGCTGTAGATGATACGTATGGAGACAAAGGATTCGTTTAATTTGCTAATTTAAATTTTTAATTCGAATTAAAATATGAATTAAAATATAACTTTATGTGAGAACTTTTTATTATAGTAAAAAATTATATGTGACTGTTTTTTTAAATTTTTTACTGTAATAAAATTTAAATTTTAAACTTGAATCAGCAAAATAAACATGACTAAAATAATATCAAGTTAGTTTATAAAAGGACAAACACACTTTTCTCAAGTTTTTCTAGTTTCTATTAGTTGCTGGAAGCCCATCTTCCCAATCTCATAAAAGCTTTTATCCATAATAGACTGATATAATTTGATTATATATACTTTGACAAAAAAAAAGACAAATACCTTTTAGTTTAGAGTATATATATGCGTCTGAATTTGTATCTTTTATTCTTAATTCATACTTTTTATAGTTAAATAACTATATTAATTAAAAGAGTATTAATAAAAAATAAAGAGAAAATCAAAACTTATAAACTCTAAAGGTAAACTCAACAATTTTCTCCGTATTATAATTTTAATACGGGCGCTTATTAACATACGCTAGTTGTATTTTTCTTTTCACAACTACATTCCAGCAAAAGTCAACCACGCTATCGGCTATCTATGTAAGTCAGTTTTCACTTGTAATTTCTTTTTTCATACTATGTAGTGCTACTAGTCCTGTATTCATAATTATGTTGATAACTACAATTTGTTTACCCGCAAAACACACTTTAGTCTTAGATGCCACATATAGAAGAGGGCTCAAGCATACCTATTCAGATTCCTCAATGTGAGAGTCATCGCCAAATTCTGCGGAAACTGATCTCGCCTTATGATCTTACAACATAGAGAGAGAGCATTCCATTAAACATCTAGAACATGTCTCAAATTTGGCAAATCAAGGTTCCTGATACAAGCATTAATAAACAACTAAATTTTGATGAACAACGTAGTCGAGATTTAGAGAATGACATGTCTCAAGCAGCTCAAGGACCCGGATGCAAATTGTCCTTAATTACATTTTAAAGACATTTTGGCACATAAATTGCTCGTGAACTGGTTTTATCCAGTTATATATTTATATACAGTATCAGCATAAGCCACTCAGCACCTTACATAATACTGCATTTCAGCACCAGCCCTTTTTGGTCAATCCTTCCCTCATCATTACCTGAAAACTCACCAGGAGAAAAAAGTAGCAAAAACGATCAATCAACAGATATGGGGTCGTTTTTATTAAAACTTGATGAATCAAAACTTTACATTTCATTCCTAGTTTTCAGAAGTCAAAAGATAAAAGAAATGCACAAGCTCAGAAAATGGTAATGATATTTTTTTCATCAGTCTCTCAACCTAGAATCAACTAAACCCACAGGCTTCTTGTTAACAAGCAACTGTGGAATGATGGATAAGCATTCTTACATATATTTTCCACGATCCAAGTAGCAGTTATTTCTTTGAAGAATGATTTCAGAGTATTACAAGTCCACAATGAGATAGAATTGCTTAAAATTCATATTTTACAACTTAATTTAAGCAGTCCAATATACCATGTCTGTTAATCATTTCGTTACCATCTCGCCTATTTATTTGGTTAAGTATAAAGCAAGCAAAATCCTAAAAGCCACATTGGCAATCTCTTTTATCACGCCATAAACTATTGATGTCAGAGATAACAAGCTGCCTAAGACAACTATGCCTCCGTTTGTTTCACTAGTTTAGTTTAGTTCAACTCAGTTTGAACAGTGAGCACAGTTTGAACTGGTGTTTAATAAGCGTGTAGTTTGAATTATATTTCCCATTTGAACTGAGTTAAACAATCCAACTTAAAGTTTAACTCCCCTCTCAAGTTCAACCGTTCAAACTATTTCTGAACAATAAAAAGGTACCCACTCTCTCTGCTTTTCACACCTACTAAACACAAATTCAAATTTTATTCCCTGTTCAAATTAAAACTTTAACTGCACATCCAAACGTCAATTCAAACTACAATTTAAAACACATAGTTTGAATTTTTTCTGTTCAAATCAAAAGGTTCAATCAACAAAATTCAAACCAGCGAACCAAACGAGAGCTATGTTATCTATACCATACAACTAGTGATTTCAAAAAGACGTAAGATATATACTTATAAACTAAAGCATGTCAACAAAAACGGGTGTAGATGGAATGAAATAAGACAAATTAAAACAAACCTTCAGGTGGTTGAGCTAGCTTTCGGTTTTGTGGGGACATCATCTCTTTCTTCAATTGTGTCAATATGTCCTCCATTGTGTATTCCCTTTGCCAATTAGCAAGCATGGGGAATAGACTTGGTTCAACCTGGAAATTTGTCCATCCATGAGCTTTAATTTAAACAAATCATTGCAACATACACCTAACAAATAGCACTTACCATCCCAGTTTCCTGATTAACACAGGTCATGTTTATCCGCGTTTGGAACCTTACTGTTGGTGGATTATCTGGGTAATCCTTTCCACAGAACAGTTTCAACTGGTAGATTCTCCCTTCGTGCACAGTCTAGTATGAAACATGATAGAAAAACAATCAGTTTTTCTCCTCCAAGGATGATGTTAAAGGTACAGTAGTGGCACAAGAAATAAAATACCATATCAAAGTCAGAAGCGAAAACTATAAAGCCATAAACACAGTTCATGTTCAACCAGTCAGTCTGCTTTGGTCTACCTACGGTTTTAAATGCACAAAATCGTGAAAATTGGATTTCCTACTTCATTTGGAGAAAATGAAAAATCTACAGAACATCAGTAAGAATACAAAGTCAGAGATAGTTAAATGTATCACGGAGATATATTAACAATTATCAGTAAATCCCAACTATTTTTTATAAGAACGAAAATGCCAACTATATCTGCAGTTGTCTGAATCTTTGGAGATCTCATTTTGTTGATGCCATGTCAAGTTATGCTCTAATGTCTTCATGATGCCCATGCAACATACTCTAGTTTCAAATATCTATAGGCGTGACAATTACAAAATCCTCCCTTATAGTTCAACTTAGTTTAAAAAATCCACCTCACATTCTGGGACACGACAGCGTAGTTCTTCAGATTTCATATTTTGGTTTCAGTCTTTGCTCCTTTTAGTAGTCAACGATCAAGGCAATAATTTGTTTTATACAAAAAAAGCCACAACTACTATTAAACACGTACTTCCTAACAGTTCACTTCATTATCTCTGCTTTTATGTCTTATCCAAACCCGAAAAAGCCCGCTTTAAAGCCTGATTGATAAATGTGGGAGTGAAAATTGCAATGATTTTCAAATTTATGGAAAAAGCTTCCAATTAAGTATGGTCGTAGGGATTTGATTTCATTTTCTTTCTTCTTGACTTTTTTAAATCATAAATTGTCCCCTCCAAAAATGATTTATTCATTGGCTATTTTAAATCGTAAAACACAACTCGTGTGTTTATGTGTGAGGAAAAGAGCTCATACTCTGAGTTTCAACATTAATAAAACGAGAATATTTAACTTATGAAGGACATAAATGTCCTTTTGTTATTACATTTCCTCTAACAAGGCTCAGGGGGTAACGTTTAAACAATAACTTAAATTTGAAGGACTAGGTTGTAGATTCCTAATGAGAGGTGGATTTTCTAAACAAGTAACCTACACGAGAGGGTTTTTGTAACTGTCCCTAGATAAGTTTCGTCTTCTTCCTATTCAATCCAGCTTGAGCAAGCATTTTTAATCTCAACTAGTCCATCAAGATTTCTATTGTACTTTGCTTCTAGTACATACATAATTTCTCGTTTGCAGGAAACTTGCTTCAAAAAATAGAATCAGCCCATGTCATACTAGCTATGTGCCTTTCTGTTTTTGAACAAGATAAACTAATTGCAAGACAAAGGAAATCATGCTGGTATACTGGGCATAAAGAAGAATCTAATAGCCCTAAAAAACACCAGTCACATAGCTAAAACTAACTTTTAAGAAGAGTTGATGAGAACAAGATAGTGGGAACACCAGTCACATAGCTAAAACTAACTTTTAAAAACAGTTGATGAGAACAAGATAGTGGGAACTGTCAAAGTCTTGATATGTAAATCTAAAAATAAACTAAATTAAAATGACCCTGAACCATCATTGGATA
>NW_010363436.1:2218-2538 GCF_000414095.1 Morus notabilis | reverse complement strand
ACGTTTCTATTTTATTCCCCTTACCAGCACATTAGGATACTCACACAATATTGGAACTTTGGACAGGCCACCCGCAACCTCCCAAAAATATCAATTTTTTACCCGATGTCTGATCTGAACCGCCCAAAAAATTCAGGCTGCCCGCCCGAGCCCGAAAATGCCTTTGAATGGGCCGTGGGCTTATATTGGGCTGCTCGAGTCCGGTCGGGCAGCCCGAGCCCGCCCGAATAGCCTGAATTTTTTTTAATATTTTACAATATTTATAATTATTAAGTTAGTTTGTGTTAAAATTATATAAAAATTAAAATCAACATTCAACA
>NW_010363436.1:0-1827 GCF_000414095.1 Morus notabilis | reverse complement strand
TTACAAATTTACAATTTAATTTGAAGCTGAAGGATCGTCTTCAAAATTAAATGTTAATCGATTAAATTCATCGATCCATTCTTGGCTTGCCGGCGAAATTGTATCCTGTAGACGTTGATCGGCCCGATCTCAATCCTTAATGCAAACCAAAGCTTCAACAATATCCCTTTGTAATGCATTCCAACGTTCCTCAAGTATTCTTCCTGTCGTACTGAATGCTTGTTCAAATGAAATAGTAGAGACTGGGATCGAATATCCATTGTCAATCGAGTTAGGATTGGCCAAGTTAATGCCCGTGCCCTCCACCATTGAAGTAAGTCAAACGATTCTGTCATACTGTGGACTACTAAGCCTTCACTGAGGTACGCCATAAGCTCGTTGAAGCTACCGCCCTCGCTGCCACTGCCACTTGTTGACGAAGATTCACTCACAGCTTCTGTTTGAGTTGTCTTCTTCTTCTTCTTCAACCCGAAAACATTTAAGAATGAATGCGAACTTTCGTCTTGTTGTTGCGGTTCTTGTACTCTAGGAGGTACTCTAAACCTAATTTCATATTTATTATAGATCGAATATATTTTTTCCTTTATTATTGGATATTGGTCCGAACATTTGATGCCTAAAAATTCACTTAAGTTTTTTAAACCACTTTCTAAACCTTCTAATTTTAATCTAGGATCAAAAATAGTACCTAAATCATACTACAAGGCAACTTAGACCAATATTTTATAAATTTCTTTTCCATAGAATGGATAGAAACTCCTAAGATTGGGTCCTCCCTATATTCGCTAAATAAAATACTAATTCGTAAAAGTTCTCCTAAAGCTAAAAGTGATGTTGGGTAATATATTCCACTAAGTTTTAGAGTTACTTCATGAAACCTACCTAAAAATTGATACAAAACTTCGGCAATTTGCCAATCATATGCGTCTATATGTGCTACTCCTACTTTTACACACATATAGTTTGTTATAGCATTCTTATAGGGGATGCATTGTTGAAGCATTATGTAAGTTGAGTTCCATCTTATAGGCATATCTAACGCTAATGCTCTAAGAGGTATATTTAATGCTTGTAAGAACTTAAACCAATCTTCTTGTCTTTGGTTACTACCTTAAATCTATGCAAGACTATCTCTAACTCTTTTAATGTGATTACTCATTTCTTTTAAACCGGATTTAACAATTAAATTAATTACGTGACATGCACAACGTTGGTGGAAAATAGTACCGTCACCGAATAAACTTAAATCATTTTCAAAGAACTCAATTACTTTTGTATTGGCACTAGCATTAGATAATGTTATAGCCATTACTTTATCTTTTAATCTAAATTCATCAATTATATTTAAAATGATATTATATATTAAATCTGCGCTATGTGATACATTTAAAACCTAATATTCTCTTATCTAAATGAAATCTTTTAAAGCAATGTCCAATTACAGCTAAATAATTTTTATTGGTAACGACAAACCAAATATCTATCGTTAACGCAACGCACCCGCTAGTCGAGTGTAAAAGGTTTATTAATGCTTCTTTTTTTTAAATAATTTTAATAAATATTTCCTAAGAGTAGTTTTTAAAGTGAACTGTGCATTAGGATTATGTACAATCTTAATATATCGTTGTCAATTAGGATGCTCTACAAAAATAAGTGGTTGATCTAAAGCAGTTATCATTCGTGCAACTTCCATACGATCTATTTGCGGATCATATTTCCAAGTGGTTAGACCACCGGTTGCGCGATCAAAAGATAATTGTGTTTGACGGAGTTTGGACCCGCTGGATTAGCTAAGCTTTTGAAGACACTTTTCGGAGTGTCTTCTCA
>NW_010363435.1:0-507 GCF_000414095.1 Morus notabilis | reverse complement strand
CAGCCGTTAGATCGAAGCTCTCATCGTGATCTATGAATGGCACCGGAACGGTGAAAACTTTTGGTTTCATAACGAGGCCCATAATCCGCCAGATTAAAGCTCTCTTCGCCCTCGACAACCGCCACAAAACCCTAACAATTTTTTGTGTCATAACGGGCCCTATTAGCCGTTAGATCGAAGCTCTCTACACAATCTGCAATGGCCAAAGGAACGCTTAAAACTTTTGGTGTCGTAACGGGGCCCATCATCCGTCATATCGAAGCTCTCTTCGTGCTCTACAACTGCCAGACAACCTTCGGTGTCGTAACGGGGCCGGCCCTTCAGACGTTATATCGAAGCTCTCTTCGCGCCCTACCACCGCCACTGGAATGGCGACAATGTTTGGTGTTGAAATGAGGCCCATCAGCCGTTAGAGAGAAGCTCTCTTTGCGCTCTACAATCGCCCCGGGAAGGGCAAAAAATTTTGGTGTCGTAACGGGGCCCATCAACTGTTAGATTAAAGAAGCT
>NW_010363434.1:0-3853 GCF_000414095.1 Morus notabilis | reverse complement strand
AAAAAAAAAAAAAAAAAACACGTTCATGAGGGTGAGAGAGACGACAGAAAGAGAATCAGAGGGCGCCGTTTGGAGAAACCTAAAGAGACCAACTTTTGCATATGAGATTAGAGAAGAAATTGAAGATGAAGACCCAAATGCTGATCTCTAGGACTCCTGCTAATTCTTCTATTTTCTCTCTCTTTGGGATTTTCAGATTCCATTTTCATTCTTATGCTTCTACTTTTCCTTGTTTTGAGGAATTGGTCAAAGCACGATGTTAATCTGAAAACCTAACATTTGACGAAGCTTTGGGTTTCTTCAATTCCATGATTCAATCATTTACTTGGTGCGCTTTCCAAGAAGAACCGCCATTCCATTGTCGTCTCTATGTACAGAGAGATGATGGGCTGTGATGATTTTGAACCCGATGTTTGTACGATGAATATTGTTATGAAGTGCTCTTGCCGTTTGAAGCAGATGAAGTTAGGTTTCTCCATTTTAGCAACTACAATGACATTAAAGACAATCTGTTATTGAAAGTTATTGAAATTTCAAGTTTTTTACTCCAAAAAAATAAACTAAAATAAAATATCAATCATTGGTTGTGTATAAAGCTAGCTCGTTTGATCAATATCTTCTTGTAGCTAGATAGAACCCTACTAATGGAGATATTGATCAAACAAGAGAGAAAAACAAATTCATGAGAAAATAAATTTTTTTAAAATAATTCTTGTCATTCTAGAGGACTTAAGTTTCGTTCACTTTACTGATTCGAGTTTTCAGTTTTAGATTTCTACAGTAAAAAGCTCTTAGAAAATGTCACATCTAACTTTTTCTACTACAGTGAAAAATTCTCAATAAATGTCACATCTCAACTCGAATCCGCGAAGTGAACGAGGCCTTAGTCAGAAGACCAGCAACGATGAACTCAACTCAATGGCTTAAACACTAAAAGTTTTATTCATTTTACCGATTTGAGTTTTTAATTTTAATTATATTATAGTTAAAAATTCTCATAAAAAATTATATTTAATTTTTTTCTGTTACAATAAAAAATTATCATATAAAATCACATTACAATTCAAATTAAAAACCGGAAATGAACGAACTGAACACGAGACCTAAACGACCTGCAGCATAGTACTAACGACAAGCCGTTCAGGCACATTCTAATAAACGACACTACGCTTGGCTTATTACGAAGAAACATAACATAAAGACGTTCACTTATAGGCTAACTTGGATTAGATTAACGCTTGCCACAATTTAGTGTAAACTGTTCCTTATTTTTCTTAGGCCTCGTTCATTTCATCGATTTGAGTTTTTAATTTTAGGTTTCTACAGTAAAAAGCTCTCAGAAAATGTCACATCTAATTTTTTCTACTACAATAAAAAATTTTCAAAAAATGTCATATATCAGTTCGAATTGAAAACTCAAATCTGCGAAGTGAACAAGACATATAGTTAACTAAAACATGTAATTTCCCACTTCATAAAAGAATCCTCATATAACTTATAAAATTTCTATTTGTAGAAAACAAAGCGAATTTTAGAGCAGGATATTTCGGTATTGGGCTAAGTAGTGTATGAAAGCAAGATGGACAAATTGTAGTTTTAAACTAATATGAAGTTCATTTTAGAGCAGGATACGGAAGGAGAGTTGAAAACGGGAACATGCACAAAACATGAAGTTCATTTTTTTCCTGCCCTCTTGAAATGGCATTGGAGATTTAGTCCCGGTAAAAATTCTCATAAAATATCACATTTAATTTTTTTATTATAATTAAAAAAATTTTACATAAAATAATATCTCAATTCAAATTAAAAATTTAAATGACGAACTAAACGAGAAAAGTGGAGGGGTAAAATTATAGCCCACAACCTTGCAAAGTGGGCTCTGTCTTGTCTTGTAATGTTTCTCGTTTTGTGGACCAGTTTAGTATTCATGCTCTAGTATTATTATTTTAAAACCCACTAAATTTATTAATGTCTCCACTAATTCATAATCTATATTTATTACGATTTTAATCAGTAATAAAGACTACTAGTAGGTGTGACTTAACTTCGATCTGATTCAATTTTTTGATATAATTTATAATTATTCCTTCAGAGTGGAAGGCAGAAGGAGGCGCCACGCCGTACTTTATTTAGATGAAAGAGGTACAAACAGATTGGCCTTGGAGACATGCACAAATGGGAGTGTTCTGAATCGGAGCTTGCATAAATTTTGATTACTCATTTTCATTTGTTCCTTTTACGCTAGAACATAAACAAATTACTTAAAAACAGTAGTATTCAAACGCTTGCTTTCCTTTTTTATTTGCTCCCTTAAACTTTCTGGCTTCAATAATTAGACTGGACAAATTGTAGTTTTAAACTAATATAATTTATTATATATATATATATAATAGGTACAGAAGGTATGTATAAGTATTTTTTTGAAACATACTTTGATTTTTTTGTAATTTGTTTAATGGTCACTTGTATTTTAGTATAAGTTCATATCATAATTTTAGTTTATGAAATTTTTGTGCCCCCACTAAAATAAAATCTTGAATCCGTCACTGTCATCGAAAACTATTGTAATATGTCTCATGAGTTTTTTATATATGTATTTATTTAGCTCTTAAAGAAATACCGTGATATATTTTTCATATTATTACTTGCTAAAAGAAATTAGTGTACCATTGAAGTGGAAGGGCTCCAACAATGTTTATGATTATAGATACAAAGTATAGTAAAGTAATAGCGGGATCAACTTGAATACAAATGAGGAGTGGACTAACATCTCTCTCCAAATATGTAGGCCCCGTTCATTTCGTCGATTCGAATTTTACTACAGTAAAAAGCTCTCAGAAATAGTCACATCTAACTTTTTTGCTACAGTAAAAAGTTCTCACATAAAATCACATCTCAACTCGAATTACAAACTTGAATCAGCGAAGTGAACGGGCCTGTAGAGATTAAGAGAGAATCTTATTCCAAACACAGGAGAAAGTCCTGTTATTCTTCTCCATTTTACTTACTAGGTTATATTTCCTTCTTTCTTTCTTGTTGCCTTACCTAGGTTGGGAAGGCCAATGAGTCATTAACATTAAATTGAGAAAGAAAAATTCCACTTCCCTAAATTTTTATTAGCCATACATTTCAAAATTATGCATGGGTAAAAATAATTAACTTTACCCACACATTTTTATGTGTGGGTAGAAAATGCATAAGTAATATCTTCAGTTTCTTGCGGTGGTAGCTTTGGTCCATCTACAGAGTATTTCTATGTTTCTCTTTTACTATGAACTATCAACTAGGCGTTTCCTGCCATAGTTTCTGGTTGATTTTCATATTGCAGCCCCATTTGTTTCATTTTCTCGAACCATAACTTATATTTTTATTACAGTGTTTTTCTCTTACAAAAATTAAAATTTAACTTTTTATGCCATAGTGTTCTCTCACGTAAATTTTTTTTTTAACTCGAGTTAAAAATTCGAACCAACGAAATATAAACAAGGCCGTAATGATCACCCCCCTCAAAGAAATGTAATTCAACGAGTTCGACTATGAATTCAACGTTAAACCTATTTTTTACCCACAAGAGTACGCAAATTTGGATTTGACATCATACGACCATGCAAACACTACTATAGCTTTATACAAATAGCCAAAGAAGAACTTTTTTATTATTATCATTTCTTAGCACCCTAAAACATACCTCCATTCACATGGCATTCATAAAAGACAGAGTAAAGTCCCAACTTAAAACAACAAAGCAACAAAAGTAAAAAAAGAAGGAGAAAAGATCGCAGCTGAACCTCAATAATAGACCTTACACAAGCACTAGTATTGTCTTCCTCTATTCGATTCCGATCTTCTTCCT
>NW_010363433.1:2791-34399 GCF_000414095.1 Morus notabilis | reverse complement strand
TGCCTGATCGTTTGAGTCCAAAGTCTATGCCATGTTATTATATATAATATAAAATCTTATCCATTTAGAGCAGTGTTTGGTGCTTGACTATTTAATTCTTAATTTTAATAAAATAATCAATCTGTATAGGTTTTGATAATTATTTAATGAATTAAAAAGAAATACAATTATTTTAGTACTTTATGTTATAACGAAACATCTCGTTGATATTTTTTATTTTTAATAATATTAAAACAATATTTTTACATTTAAAGAAATACTTTTTAAAAACCCTTAAATCAATTTTTGAGACATAAATGTCAATTCTAATCTTCTCATTGATTAACAATAAATTAGTAAATTTTTTTTTTAAATTCCAAAATATTTTAAAACATTTAGAAATTAAACAAACAACATAAATTAAAATGTTTTCAGAAAATATTTATAAAGTTATTAGTTTGTATTTAATTAATAAAAAAGAGAGTCTGAACATTGTATGTCTTAAAAATAAATTTCAGAGTATCAAAAGAAATTTTTTTAAGATGAAAATATCATTTTAATATTATTGTAAAAATAATATACTAATGAAATGTTTCATTATAATAGAAAGTATCAAAATAATTTTATTTTAATTTAAAATGTGCGCAACGAGAATTTAGAGTTCGTTTGGTACCTAGATTCGTTTCCTGATTTGAATCATGGTTCGTGGTTCGCTACAATATTTTTTCTCATAAAAAATACACGCAAATCAAAAATAGTTATAATCACATGGTTTGAATTCATGAACCAAACATCACCTAGGGTCTTGGTTTGTGAGCCGTCAGATTAAGAAGACTGGGACCCGTGGGAAGGAGGTGTTTGCGAAATTGACATGAACTACTACCTACGTGGAGATTCGAGATGTGGATGAAATAAGCATTACAGACAACCCAACTTCGAAGTCATGATTTTGGTTTATCTATATTCTGAAATCAAGCTGATCTACAATAAAAAAAAAATGATAGGCAAATTTTATTTCTAAGATTTTAGTTTATCTATATTCTGATCTACAATAAAAAAAAAAAAAAAAAAACTGATATGCAATTTTTTTTTTTGAGACTTAGTCAAGATTTTGATTTATCTATATTCTGATATCTAGCTGATCTACAATAATAATAAAAAAACTGATATGCAATATTTTTTTTTTGAGACAGTCAAGATTTTGGTTTATCTATATTCTGTATCAAGCTGATATACAATATTCTAGCAAAAAATAAATGATATGCAATATTCTTTTTGAGACAAGCTGTAATGTAATATTAGGCATCTGTAATGTTCGACCTGTCGGGCTCCTTCCCCCCCCCCAAAAAAAAAAACAAACTGTACGTGAGAGTTTCCCTTCATACGGCTCGAATCATTCTCAGATGCCCCGAGAGACATTCTTTCCTTGTTTGTTTGTTGGGTTGGTTCACGCGCGCGCAAACGAGCACCGGCCGCAACAGCAGGAAACTATGACTTAATACAAACATACATTGACTCTTAAAATTTACCTCTTTTATTAGCATTATACATTTCTTTTGTTATATTTTGTTATATTAGGCATATTTGTTTCATTAGGTAGAAAGGAAGGTCTTGCATGTATTTCGGACAGAGAAAGCAAATTACATGAGAAAAAGTCCCCAGTTCTCCTCGATGTATGTTTAACAATCTTGTTAAGTGTTGGAGAGTAACTCTATACTGCTGAGAGTAACAAAATCATAAAATAAAAGCATACAAGAATACGTAAAAATACACAATATTTATGATAGTTTACCTTCAATATAAGAAGTACATTCACTTTCAGTTTTTGCACGACGAAAAAGAATTTTACAAAAATAAAAAAAAAATCACACAACTCTCTGTCTTGTTTTGCTACCTCTTATATTAATTCCAAAACTGACGCTCATTTTATATAAAAATAAATAAGGTCGATTCACGTATTAATTATAAATTTATTCATTTTATCAATTTGAGTTTTAATTTTAAATTTTTACAGTTAAAAACTCTCAGAAAATATCAGATCTAACTTTTTTTTACTACAGTTAAAAGTATCTATATTCTGTATCAAGCTGATATACAATATTCTAGCAAAAAAAAAAATGATATGCAATATTCTTTTTGAGACAAGCTGTAATGTAATATTAGGCATCTGTAATGTTCGACACTACAGCATTAATACAAACATACATTGACTCTTAAAATTTACCTCTTTTATTAGCATTATACATTTCTTTTGTTATATTTTGTTATATTAGGCATATTTGTTTCATTAGGTAGAAAGGAAGGTCTTGCATGTATTTCGGACAGAGAAAGCAAATTACATGAGAAAAAGTCCCCAGTTCTCCTCGATGTATGTTTAACAATCTTGTTAAGTGTTGGAGAGTAACTCTATACTGCTGAGAGTAACAAAATCATAAAATAAAAGCATACAAGAATACGTAAAAATACACAATATTTATGATAGTTTACCTTCAATATAAGAAGTACATTCACTTTCAGTTTTTGCACGACGAAAAAGAATTTTACAAAAATAAAAAAAAAATCACACAACTCTCTGTCTTGTTTTGCTACCTCTTATATTAATTCCAAAACTGACGCTCATTTTATATAAAAATAAATAAGGTCGATTCACGTATTAATTATAAATTTATTCATTTTATCAATTTGAGTTTTAATTTTAAATTTTTACAGTTAAAAACTCTCAGAAAATATCAGATCTAACTTTTTTTTACTACAGTTAAAAGTTCTAAAAAAATATCACATCTTAACTCAAATTAAAAATTCAAATCCGTAAAACGAACAAGACCTATGTGTAAAATAATAATCATCAGAGTAATAATTATAATTGTACAACTTAACAAATCTCTTTTGTTTGGTTTCGAGGCTATATGAAGCTTTGGTTATTTGAAAGTACAAATTGGTTAGCAAAAAAGTAATGCTTGATGTGGTATGGAATCATCGGCGTCATTTTTTTATTGTACCTTTTTTTTTTTTTAAAAAAATAGAAGCATAAATTGAATGCAATATTGAAAAGCCATAAAACGTTCATTTAAAGTAGACACCTTTATGTTCATTAAACATGAATCTATCCCTTAATAGCGTATTGTTCATACGTAAAGCAATAATCGTTAGGATAGTAAACTCCACAACTAATAAATTTCTTTTATTTGATTTTCTGAAGATTTTACTATTAAAAGTATCAAATTCGTTAGCATGGAGTCATCGGCATAGGCTGCATTTTTTTTTATTTTAAAATAGAAGCATATATAGAATGCATTATTGGAAAGCTCTAGGACGTTCATTGAATCTAGACACCTTTATATTCATCCAACGTGGACACAGGACACGTATTTTCTCCCTACTAGGTATGTTAGAGAGATCGTGATATATCTCTCAATTTCAATATCACAAAGTTGGCCTAAAACACATTCGGGAAGAACATGAGCGTACAAGTGCGCGCTGCAGCGCGCAGGAGCGTGCGCTGCAGCGCGCCTCTTGGGCGCTGCAGCCTGTGCAAAACAGACCTCTCGGGTCTGTTTTGCAAAGCCAGAGCGCTGCAGCGCATAGCAGCGTGCGCTGCAGAGCACACAAAACAGACCTCTCGAGTCTGTTTTGCGTAGCCCGAGCGCTGCAGCGTGAATGTCATCCGCTGCAGCGCATATTACTAACAGAAAACGTATTTTCGTGTGTTTTAGTGATCTGAAAATGTCTTGAACCATTGCATCTATTTGTGATATGTTTTCTCACATATCTGAGCACTTATTAACAATAGAAATAACTATTGATATAAGTGCATCAGCACATAAAAGATAACCTACAAATTGAAAAGGTATATTTATGTGAAAGGTTGTAACACTTAAAGATGATGGATGCATCCCTGTCTTTAATTGATGGACTTCAGAAAATACAGAATCATTATTGTTCTGGAACTCAATATTTTTTGCTGGATATTGTGTTGAAGGGTTTGTTGTATCTTGGGGGTAATTTGCCATTTTAAAACTCATTAGCAAACTTTGAGAAGTGAGGGCAAATAAAACCTTAAAGGAAAGTATTTCTATACGCTTCAAACCCTCTTTCTGCTTTCTCTATTCTTTTCATCCTTCTAATTCCGAATTTATCAACAATCTTTAAGGTTTTAATTGCTGTAATGGAGGTTGAAAAGAACATGACGTCTTTCCTCAATCCTAATGTTCAACTTGATCATTTTGATAGTACCAACTTCACCCGTTGGAAGGAAAAGTTGTTCTTCCTTCTCACCGTGCTTAAGATCGCCTATGTGCTTGATCCAAAATTGGAGCCACTTTCTGAACCAAAGGAGGATGATTCCGAAGAATTGAAGACAGCAAGGAAGAAGCATGGAGATGATGAAATCATGTGCCGGGGTCATATTCTCAACACTCTCTCCGATAGGCTCTACAATATTTACAACTCGATGGAGTCTCCGGTGAAGATTTGGAACGCTCTCGAATATAAATACAAAACTGAGAAGGAAGGTACGGATAAATTTCTCATCTTGAAATTTTTAGAATTTGTCATGATTGATACCAAGTCCGTTCTAGATCAAATACATGAATTGCAAGTCATTGTTACTAGGATACTAAAATAATTTTATTTTAATTTAAAATGTGGGCAACGAGAATTTAGGGTCTTGGTTTCTGAGCCGTCAAATTAAGAAGACTGGGACCCATGGGAAGGAGGTGTTTGTGAAGTTGGCATTACAGGCAACCCAACTTCAAAGTCAAGATTTTGATTTATCTATATTCTGATATCAAGCTGATCTACAACAAAAAAAAAATGATATGCAAATTTTATTTCTTTTAGACATAACCAAGATTTTGGTTTATCAATATTCTGATCTACAATAAAATAAAATAAAAACTGATATGCAATTTTCTTTTTTGAGACTTAGTCAAGATTTTGGTTTATCTATATTCTGATATCTAGCTGATCTACAATAAAAAAAAACTGATATGCAATATTTTTTTTAAGACAGTCAAGATTTTGGTTTATCTATATTCTGTATCAAGCTGATATACAATATTCTAGCAAAAAAAAAAAAATGATATGCAATATTCTTTTTGAGACAAGCAGTAAAATAATATTAGGCATCTGTAATGTTCGACACTACAGCATTAATATAAATATACATTGACTCTTAAAATTTACCTCTTTTATTAGCATTATACATTTCTTTTGTTATATTTTGTTATATTAGGCATATTTATTTCTATTAGGTAGAAAGGAAGGTCTTGCATATATTTCGGACAGAGAAAGCAAATTACATGAGAAAAAGTCCCCAGTTCTCCTCGATGTATGTTTAACAATCTTGTTAAGTGTTGGAGGGTAATTCTATACCGCTGAGAGTAATAAAATCATAAAATAAAAGCATACAAGAATACGTTAAAACACACAATATTTATGATAGTTTACCTTCAATATAAGAAGTACATCCATTTTCAACTTTTGCAGGACGAAAAAAAATTTTACAAAAAAAAAAAAAAAAAATCACACAACTCTCTGTCTTGTTTTGTTACCTCTTATATTAATTCCAAAACTGACGCCCATTTTATATAAAAATAAATAAGGCCGATTCACGTATTAACTATGTGTAAAGTAATAATCATCAGAGTAATAATTTTAAAACTTAACAAATCTCTTTTGTTTGGTTTCGAGGTTATATGAAGCTTTGGTACAAATTGGTTAGCAAAAAAGTAATGCTTGATGTGGTATGGAATCATCGGCATAGACTTCATTTTTTTAGTGTACTTTTTTTTAAAATATTTTAATAGAAGCATAAATTGAATGCAGTATTGAAAAGCCATAAAACGTTAATTTAAACTAGACACCTTCATGTTCATTAAACATGAATCTATCCCTTAATAGCGTATTGTTCATACGTAAAGCAATAATCGTTAGGATAGTAAACTCCACAACTAATAAATTTATTTTATTTGATTTTCTGAAGCTTTTGCTATTAAAAGTATCAAATTGGTTAGCATGGAGTCATCGGCATAGGCTGCGCTTTTTTTTTTGGGTGTATTTTTGTTTTTTTTTTAAATAGAAGCATATATAGAATGCATTATTGGCAAGCTCTAAAACGTTCATTGAATCTAGACACCTTTATATTCATCCAACGTGGACACAGGACACGTATTTTCTCCCTACCAGGCATCATCTTCAAGTTTTTACTCTTTCGTTTCTATTTGACTCTTTTTCTCTCTTTCGATTACAGAAGAAAAATGTAACCTTAGAATTTATACCCCATAATGAAAAATCCAAAAATAAATAATAAAAGAATAAAAAAGAAAAACATAAAAACAGTAGATTTTGGCTAATCATAAAAAAATGCAATTTTTTTTTTTGTTAATATAGAAAAGGTAATTTGCTCTGATTGGTTTAAAAAAGGCATCACGCCATTATAACCTGCTTGCTTCTGACTTTACTTGAACTTCAATCATCAGATGAAGTGGCTTCCCTCTGAGGAAAAAAAAGTTTTATTTATTTAAAGAAGCAAAAAAGCAGTTTGGTAAAGAAAAAAGATCGATTCTACAACGTAAAGTATTTGTTATTTACCAAAAAAAAAAAAAAAGTATTTGTTATTTACTATTTGTTTGATAAATAAATTCTTCTAATATTCACGAATATTTGGTAAATGCGTAAATGAGGGGGAGCGAGTGGAAATGTTTTGTATAAATTAGTAAAAGGATTGAACCATATTAATCCAGCTAGTACTACTTTTTCATCCTTAAGAAAATCCATGTGTTAAAAACCACATTAATTGGTCAGCTTCGTCTTTACCATTTTAAAACTGTTTCCCGATTAACATGTGATCAGAGCAATCAAAGTAAAAATAAAAATAAAAAGTAAGCAAATACATGCATCTTTTTCCCCTTACACGTGAATTTCATAACTAAAAGCAAAAAGCGAATTTGATCCATTACTCCCTCTCGTGGAAGGGGAAAAAAAAAAAAAAAAAGGTTCGGAATCATGATAAAAAAAGCTTCCTTTCAGGAAATCATGTTATTATTTAAAAAAAAAAAAAAAAAAACCCTTCATGTTCTAGCAAATGTGATTTTGGTTAAGCATATTCTTTGATACCACATCCTAGTACCAACAATCTAAAAATTAAAGATGCCTAATTGATAAGGACGGTGGTGTGAGTTTAAAAGAGAAATTTCAAACTCGAATATTAGGTGAAGTTTATATATAAAAAAAAATTCTAAAGTCAAAGATAATTTCTATATTAGTATATAGAAATTGTTATCAGCCAAAAAAAATTTAGAGCACGTTTAGTTCGTTCATTTGAGTTTTTAATTCGAGTTGGGATGTGACTTTATGTGAGAGTTTTTTATTTCAGTAAAAAAGTTAGATGTGACTGTTTCTGAGAACTTTTTACTATAACAAGACTTGAATTCTAAACTCAAATCAGTGAAATGAACGGATTTTTTTTCTCTACAGCTAGTTTGGAATAACTTGATCGTGTCCGTGGGTTGTATATTCCATTTTTGTCTCCGAGCATATTCTTTTGCACCATGATGTATCAATTCCCAATCATATATATCTTGCATTTCTAGTTTAGGCTAAACAAATGTTTAGCATACCCAAAAAAAAAAAAAAAATGTTGCAACGTTTGATTAACAAAGTCCCAGAATTGGCCAAGAAAGATAGATCTTAGTCATTCTAAATAAATCACAATATGTTTAGGCTTCAGACAAGATAGAATTTAGGGATTCTATGCCCATCTTTTTATGTGTCCCTTTTCGACACCAACACAGGTAAACTTTTGACCTGGTTCCCTTTACTCGGTCAAGAGACCCAAGACTATCATGATTCAGGTCACTGATGAATTTTCTTTTCAAAAAACATTTTTTACAATGAAAAAAAAAACTATCGATAGGCAAAGTTTTAAGCCGTGAGATTTTATTAAGACCTTATTAGCACTTTTTTTTTGCACTTCTTCCTACGATTTTTTTGAAAAATAAAATAAAAAAAAATTAAATATGATGTGAACTTCTTATCTCCACCTATAATTTTCTTATCGAAACTTCATGATTACTAAGACAGACTTCAGTTCAACATTGATGCAACTTTTATTAGCACATTTATATGGTTCTTTGGTTTAGATCATTACATGAAACAGATAGGCCTACAGCAAGATTTTTGTCCCAGAAAACGAAAGAAATTACCGCAGAATTTTCTGGCAGTGACGATTATTAACACGTGAAAAAGCTAGACAGCGTCATTTTCAGTGGGCACCCAGCAGGAGCAGCAAAAGGTATCGAAAACCTCATGCTAGGGATGTACCATTGAAAAAGTTCCCATATTATCCATTACATGATGAACCATAAGAAACAAAGGTTAGTGGGGTTGATTCTTGAACTGATGTGATGAAGAACCTAAGGATCACCATCCACCAAGCGAGTGCGTACCAACAAGAGCCTAAAAGATTTTGCCGGACTAATAGTAATAGATTGTGCAGCGTTGATTTGATAGCGGTGACTTATTCTTCAACTAAAATTTGATAAGGTCTACTATGTTCACTGGTGGGGGCTCGGAATTTCTCAATAACGAAAAAGATATGGAACCCGGATGGAACTTAAATCTCTCTTCTTATCCCTCTTTATGAAAAAAATAGAGTAACACTTGAACTAGCTGATGTTTGTCAACATCATATCAGTTTTCCAAATTAATTTTACCCGCAGCTCCAACGCTTTTTCCTGAAGTCCCCACCATAAAGGGCTTTTTTTTTTTTTTTTTTCGGCTAAAGCCAGAAAGGGCACTTTGTTTAGAAATTAGAAGCATTCTTGCAAGATTAGTGCAAGGATGAGCACCAAGATCTAAGAAGATTATATATCAAAGAAAGCCGGTTGTCCGCGACACTTGTCCTGGAAGAGACCGAGGCCCAAACTTGGATATTTTAAGAAATTAACCTTGGAAAGTACTAAATGAATTAAAAATCAAGCCTCAAACTACAAAACAAATAAATATATATACATACATATCAGAAGACAGCATTTCTAAACCTCATTTCACATTAATGTACTATCTGAAACAAACGCGGACTATCCTCCCATGACACTAATACAAGTTACAACTATTTCTTGATACTTGCATCACAATCCACAGAAAGTACGAGTTGATGCTATTCCTCGACTTACATAAGATTATATTACACACACTTTGACCAATTAATTAAGAAAAAAGAAAAGAAAAGTAAATTAACATACAACAACACACTGGCAAGATTCTAAGTAGTCCAGTATTAGAATACCAAACCAATTCAACAAGCAGACATTTATACGCATAAACTAAATCCTACTAAAAATATTTACTCCATTAGTTCTGCATCTGCCATCTCTTCATCATCCGTATCACCTTCACCTTCCAAAAGCCACTGTTCAAGCTCGTCGACTTCATCAAAGTCATGCATGTACAGACCGTCGGAGCTATCCCATTGCTCGGCTCCTAGCTCCTCACCATGGCATGCCACATTCAAGAATGGTCTATTCCGAGCCAAGGCGTCTACCATGTCCCTGTTTACACTACCCGTCACTCCCAGCCATCTCAGCCTTGGAAAGTACGGTTTCTTCAACCAGCGGAACGAAAGTTGAGTGATACCGCCGCAGTTAAAGAGATCTAAAAGACGTAAACCATTGCCGTGCCACCTCTCTTCATCAACCTGCATCGAGGCCAATGCCATGACTGCAGTGTCACCAATGAGTGGGCACTGTCGCACCCGCAATTCAACAATTGGAATTCTGCCTTTTGCCAGTGACAGGACAGCATTATCGGAGAGATTGGGGAGATTTGACAGGTCCAACTCCCGCAACTCCGTTATAGAACAACCCTCAAAAAGAGCAGAGATGCCTTTATCTGTAAGTTTTTTGCACCCTCTAACAGATAATGTAACTAGCGACTGTATGACCCTTGACCTCAAGAATGACAATCCCACATCACTTATATCAGAGCCATCCAATAGTAAAACCTTCAATCTCGTGAGAGTCCTTATGGCTCGAAGCGCTTCATCCCCAAGGTTTCTGCAGCATCTCAAATCCAACACTTTTAGGTCCTTATTAGACGCCAAATTGGCAACTGCTTGGTTAGTTAAAAGGCTACACCATCTCAAGCTAACATGTAGTAAAGAAAGGGAAGTAGCAGAGACATCATGGAAAACTAAATCAGTTAACTGAGTCCCATGAGACACCTTGAGCTTGAACAACTTGGAGCATGCATGAAATATTGTTTTGAAACCAGTGTCTGTAACACGGCAAAAGCCTCCAAGGCATATGCTTTCCATGTTTGCGCAGTTATCAGCCATAAAGAGGAGTCCGAGATCATTGACTCTTCTGAAATAGGTGGGAAGAAACTCCTGACTCCGGATCAATGAGAGATGTTTCAATCTCCCATGCTGATTAATTTGTTGAAGACCGTTGTTTGTGAGATCAAGTGTAATGCTTGGTTCAATGAGGGGTGCATCCCTAAGGTCCAAATGGGTTAAGGAGATGAGACCTTTAGAAATAGTAGTGACCATGGTGTCGGTTATATAGTCGACTGAAAGGCATAATTTCTGAATGCTAGGCAATATGGATGGTCGAATATGATTAGGCAACTGATGAAATCCCAAATTTGGACTAAGCAGTTCAGTCACCATTACAGACGAAATGTAGCCAATCTCAAGAGAAGTGAGTTTTTCTGATGCCAAAGTCCACACTCGAGCAAAATTATGACGAAGAAATAACGAGACATCAAACATCAAGACAAGTGCCTTCCAAAATAGCAACAATACATGTCAGAAAATAGACAACGAGTAAAGATACAACTGCTACATTAAATGCCTATATCACCAAAAGTGAAAACCCATCTTAATTGTTCATTCTAAGATGAGAAAGAGATTTTAATAAAATTTCATTTTGACATGGCTAATAGAGTAATAGGATTACTACCCTACATCAGGGAAATTACAAGCCTACTAATGGCACATGTAGAATGAAAGAGTGGTGTAATAAAAAACAAAAACAAAAACAAAAAGGGCATAACATAAGACATCCTACATTAATAGTTGGGCAGATTGGATTTCCAGATTAGGTACATTTCAAATTTCACTATCCACATCAATTTCATCATATAAGCCAATTTCTTCATATGTTAAATCCTTTAATGCCAAAACACTTGAGTTAACACCTCCAAGACCAACCGACTTTATCTCATGTTACATTTGAACAAGCATTTTCCTACACAAGCTTTCTAATACCAGTTGATTTTTCAATTCCTTACTTCTAACTGAGTGCAACCACTGAGCAACTCCTCCAAATCAGAAATATGAACAGCCCGCCCTCGCTTTTCGGCCACAGACCCCAAGCAGAGAGACCTGGGGGAGCGAAATACATACATACCCGTTAACGAAATCCAAACAACAATATCCCACAAAAAATCCAAATAATAATTACCAGTAACATTTTGGAATAAAAAACTAAAACCTCCTCTTTATTCTATCAAATTGTTGCGTTCAACCTTATGTTTTTCGGAAATGCTGCATCTACTATCTAAAAATAGCTAATCAAAAAGTAAGTTTTTAACACGATTTGTTACCTCATAGAGGAGAGATTTTTAACACATTTCTAAAATGCAAGGAATATGTTTAACTTTCCTAAAGTAAAACACAAAAAAAAATAAAATAAAATAAAAAATACGAGGGAGTACTTTTGTTATTATCCCAGTAATTAATTCAACCATAACTAAAGCTTAGAAGACAAACTCAGAACCAAAATGTTAATCATCAGCCATACGGACATGCACAAGCATGTAAAGAGCAAACCTTAGGTCCTTGCACAGGCCACCGATCTCAGAAAGCAATTTCCCGCTAAAATCCGCGCAATTAAGCAGGCAAAGCTCGTGCAAAGAAGGCCGTACCAAAATCTGGATGGCCGAATCATCGAGCCGACCACAGTCAACTTTTAAGCTCCGCAGGAACGGGTTTGGTGGCAACAATGGCCGCAGCGAATCCATCGAAGGTGCGATTTCCTGAAACAGCAATCATCCATCGAAGTTTGAAAATCAAACAGACAAAGATCGTGCATTTATGCGTAATTTTGAGATTCGGTGAGAGAAGAGAGAGACGCACTGGGAGGTGAAAAGTGGGGAGGAAAGAGAGGATCTGAGAAGCGCAGGATCGGAAGGTCTTGCAAGTGGAGGCGCAGGAGCAGATGGACGGCACGTCGAGCTTCGTGAAGATGGTCGCAAGTAGAGCCGAGGGCAGCAGATCCAGGCCCTCAAATCCGCCATTGCTTTCGGTCTCCGTCGTCTCCATTTTCGGTTTTCCTTTATCTTATTTTTTCTAGCTGGAGAATTGTAATAGTGGTGGTGAAATTGGATCTTGAGGAAGAGATTGATTGGGTTTGACCATGGCTGCCAACGAACGCCTTATCCAGGCAGTTTCCTTTCACTTCTTCCTGCATAAAAATGGCAATTATAGTTTTGTTTTTGTTTGTTGTTTGTACTTGTGGCTCCGGACGGCGAAGAAGACGATGGTGGAATGGGCAATTGTAACTGGGCCTAGATGTGAACAAGACAGCCCAATGGGCTCAATTTTTTGTCCTTTTCACAAACTTTCATATATTTTTTAAACTAAATTAAATAAATAATAGATTTTAAATCTATTTAGAACAAATAGTAATTTATATGGTAAATAAATCAATAAATATAAAAGTTTTATTTACAACTAATAAAAAATAACTTATGTGATAAATCTTTTTTTAAAATCTATATTTACAAGGAAAATTTTCTTTTTACAAGCCGTGAAGAGAAAATTAAAGTGAAAAAATATTTTTAATAGCAGTAAATGAACTATTTACATGATAAATGTGGTAAATAAATTATTTATAACGTAAACTGTTATTTATTTTAAATAATTTTAAAATCTGTTATTTACTTAATTTAGTTTTAAAAATCTTCTATATACTACATTCTCCTTTCATTTTTTTCTAATGATTTGGAATTGAAATATAATTGCTTTTTTTTTTTCAAAAAAAAGAAGCCTAATTTTCATAGGAATAATGAACTAGACTTTAAAAATGGTATACAACCTTACACTTTTCTCAAAGATTTGATGGGCCATTTGAGTAACATATATGTCCATTTTATAATTGATGAAAAAAGAAATGTCTACAACTTGTTTTATTTGCATACAAGTCTGTAAAACAATCAGTATTGATATTTTTATCCCTAGTAAATTAACTTTTAAAATCAATTATATAAATTCACAACCACCTAGATTAAAAAGGATATATTTGGAATTATATTGTATCAATAATCATAAAATGAACAGATTGATAATATTGTTGAATTAAAAACATATCTTAAACATGGATTGTAAAAATAATCATTTTGTATACTTCCTATGGGAATATGACCATCAGAAAGTTAGAATTCAAATAAATTAAATTTTCACATGATATTGGGACCTCCAAAATCAAGGCCTTTAATATTAGAAAGTGAACAAGCTTTGTAGACTGCATGAATGAGCCGAAACATAGATACCACTATTAAAAAATACATATACTAATACATCTCAAATTTATTAAGAAACTACTTGGTGGACCCATTGTCTCTCTTCTAGATCAAGCGCAAAATAACATAAACTTAGCCTGTCTAGCCAACTTTTATGACTCTTTATTCTAAGCATCCACTGCACTCCTGCTTAGCAGTTCGTGAAAAGCGTGTCAACGACATATTCCATTATGGCCATCTTTGTCGCCTGATGCAAAGTTCTCAAGGTGGCAAGAGTTTTACAAGAATACAATGACCAACTGGTAAAAGTTAAAGCAAAAATTGATGTCGTTAAACAGCTGCAACTACAAAGTCAAGACGCATGGAAATTTTACTTTTCAGCTACCTTAAACCGTCCATATTTATAAAAAGGAGGAAAAGACCTCAGCGAAAAAGAACGAAGAAAAGTATGAATGTATGATAATTCATGTATTCATGTTCTAACAGCGTTTAGTGCTATACTACTATGTGGTTCTCTCAATTCAATTCAATACCCGTAACAAGAGTTACACAATTGGGGAAACACAAATCTCTCATCCTGGTATCTTTGACGGAGAAGAACATAAAATGACTAGTGAAATCCACACACTTTGCTAAACTTTTTAAGGCTTGATTCGCCAAGGAAAAAAGTCCAATTATGAACTTGAATTGCCAATGCTAAATCCTCTATCAACGGCGTAATCAACGAAGCTATAAAGTGGTACGGCAGAGTCACCATATTTCTTCTCAAACCCATCCAATTCTTGCTTGGCTTTTGCTCTAAGCTCCTCTGCAACTTCCATTGCCTTCTCAACCCCATAAACTTCTACATAGCTCTTACCCTTCTTCTTCCTCTCAGCACTATCTGTTTCATGACCCTTCTTTGATTTCTCTTCCAGAATATCATCAACCACCTGGTACAAAACCCCCACAGCTCTACCGTACCTCCTCAGCCTCTGTATCTCCTCATCGTTGGCGCCTGCCAGGAGCCCTCCGCACACTGCGGAGCACTCACCCATCTCGCCAAACTTCTTCTCCTGCACGAATTCGATGGAATTGGGTCCCCCCTCCAGGTCGACAAACTGCCCTGCAGCCATCCCAGTGGACCCAACTGCACGGGCAATCTCGGCAATCACGCGGAGGACACGGGGCTCTGGCACCAGGTCGGACGGCGTGTGTGAGACAATGTGGCGAAATCCCAATGGGAAGAGTGCATCGCCCGCGAGGATCGCCAGGTCAACGCCGTAGATTGTGTGGTTGGAGGGCTTGCCTCGACGTGAAGTGTCGTCGTCCATGCAGGGAAGGTCGTCATGGATTAATGAAGCAGCGTGTACCTGTCAAAAAAAAAGAATTGAAACAATGAACAACTTTATATTTAATTGACTTCCCAAATTGTAGTAATGCTATTTCTTTTTCATATTATAGTCTTCAGTAAAAAATGTTAGATTAATTGACGTCCCAAATTGCAAGATTCTGATGCTCATCTAAATGACGACAGATTTTCAGTCAAAAATAGGTAACGACTTCCCGTTATAGGAAACCAGTGGCATTAAAGATAACCAATGAAAGAACAAATCGGGAAAAACAATAAATAAAGAAGAAATCTTTGACAAACCAATACTTCTCCTGATTGTACAATTTCCAACCAAACATTGCGATTATCAAGTTTTAGAAGAATATGCAAGATATAGATAAAGGATGAACGAGCCAAAAAATAAAATAAAATAATTGGAGAAAAAAAGGCAAAGCCGTGAGCATCTAAGGAAACCTTCTTAATTCTTATCTTCAAGCCTCAATTCAACTATATTTATTAATTTTTTTTTTTTTTTTGTAAAAAAAAAAGGAAATGGCGAAAGGAGTACTTCTCTTATTCTCCTCCTCATTCTCTTAATAATACAATTTCTAAGCAAAATTTTGCAACAATTTAGTCCAGAAACGAGTGATAAGCAACTAAAGAGCACGATTTTTTAATCTGAGAAAAAGAAAATTTGGGGCAGAACCATTTCTAGGGCACAGGCGGTGGGGAAAGCAGCGAGGCGGTCGCCGCCGAGGAGTTCGCAGGCGGCGACGCACATGACCGGCGGGGCCCGCTTGGCGCCCTCGGCGAGGGCCGAGTACCGCATCGCGTGGTAGATATGCTCCGGGTACTTGACCGGAATCGCCTCATCGAGCTTCTGATCGATCTCCGTTATCAGCGTCGTCCAATACTTCTTCAGGTCGAATTGCAGCGACCTCGATCGGCTCGAAACCGACGCCGACGAGCACCGAACTGGGATAAAGCTACGAGGCTTCATCGGGAGACAGAGATGCGAAGAAGACGATAATACCGAAAATGCCATTTTTTCACGAGATCCTCTGGGGATAAATTTTCTCGCTGAATTTGGGAAGTTTGTAAGGTGGCGAAGAAAAAGATGAGATTTTGAAGAAAGGGGCAAAAAAAAAAGGTGTTTTGTTTGTTTGTTGTATTGGTTTGTTTGATAGGGTGCTGACTACACTTGAGGGTCAACCTGATTAACCTCATTTTTTTTTCTTTTGTTTGGCCATTAATCGTTGTCACTGCCCACTAATCTTGAATTAAATTGGTTTACACATTTTGCATTTTGGTCTCTATAATGTTTGATTCACACTTCAGACTTCAGAGTATTAATGGCAGCCAAGAATTAGACTTGAGAATCGAGGTTCACGTGCATAGGGGAAGACTTCTGCTTGAATGGATGATATTCGTCAATGTTCATTGTATTTAGGGCTTTCATTTTATCTTATTTTATTTTTGCGCTGGTTAAATAATTTGTGTTTAATATGAGCACCTTTATTCATTTTCTTCACCAACAGACCACCACCACAACATAGTTGATGTAAAATTGAAAATATTAATATAAGAACTAGGGAGGTTTGGAAAAAATAAACTGCTAAAGTTATTTTTCAGCTTTTAAATCTATGTTAAAATTATCTATTTTGCATATTTTTTTAATTTAATGTGATTTTAATTAAATTCAACGGCTAAAAACTGACCTTATCAATAGGCTAGCCTACTGATTAAAGTCCCTAAGAATCATCATCTGCTCCAAATCCAAATTATGTTTGTAATAACTTTTTTTAAAAAAGTTTTTTAACAAAAAAAAAAATTTATTCAGGTACTTTACACATTTGTTCTTGAACTTATATGGTTTTAACAATTTACCTTTTGAACTTCTGATTTTGACAAGTTGTCATCTCAACTTGTAAAATTGCTACAATGTCTTATTATGACGATGATTATATTAAATCAGTGTCGAAAAAACACGTTCGATGAAAAATTTTAATATCTCATTTTAAATGTAACACAAATTTTTTAATTCCTCAATTTTTAATCGCTTAAATCAAATATTAAATTTTGAACAAATTTAGTAAAAAGAATAGCAACAAGTTAATTTTCAAAAGAGTAATATTAGAGATACTAACTCAAATTTTAATTTTTATGTATTAACTAATGTAGTACATAAGTTATCATCTAATGCAATATCTTTTATTAATTGGTTGATACATAAGATAATGCAATCTCTTTTATTAATTGATCGATAAATTTAAGTTAATATTCCTAATATTATTCGAGTTAATATTCCTAACATTATTCTTTTCAAAATGAACAAAATGAAGATAATTTGCAAAATCATGAAAAAAAATTATTTTGAAACTTTGAAAAATCCTCAATTTTAACCTTTTAAATGAAATAAAATAAATATATTCGAACAAATTTATTAATATGAATTGCAACAAGTTAATTTTCAAAATTTTCAGCCAAAACATATTATCTACAGACAACCGCTCAACAAATAAACTGCATAACATTCTCGTTATGCTAATTTTTATTGTTGAAACAACTATTTCCAACATAAAAGAGGAAAATTTTAAACTAGGAATTGTGGGGCTTTACCCCTTGGGGAGCCCTTCCAGAAATTCTCAAAGGCCAGGGTCAAGCCCAGGCCCAAGAGGGGGTTTGGAAATAGTTTTCAACCAGCAATAGACGCGCCTCGGTTAGAACCTCACTAGCTGCGTCATTGCCCCAAGCGCAAAGATGCTTTGACATTTGTATCAGCAACCTTTTTATAATATGCATTATAGGCTCTGTTCTTTGTACGCTATCGATGTGGGACTTTCAACGTGTCATTTGCTAATTGCTGGCTCGTTTTTTATGATTTTATTTATTAGATTAGAAGACAAGCCGACAAGGTTCTCACTTGGAGGTAACGTTAGAAAGTAGAAACCTCATCCGCTCAAACATGGTACAAATCAAGTAAATTAATAAGTGCCCAAGTCTAAAGAAAGACACGTTTCATTTGTTAATTTGAGTTTTTAATTTAAGTTAATATGTAATTTTATGTGAGAATTTTTTTATTATAATAAAAAATTAGATGTGACTGTTTCTAAGAGTTTTAAATTCTAAACTTAAATCGGTAAAATGAAAATAATCAAAATATATGTGCCGGTGTTGGTTTACCCACCCTGGCCGTCCATTGTCCACAGAGAGACATTCAACAAATTTTCCTGCTCACGCACTTAGAAAAAAGAAGTATGGATTTGCAACCTTGACATCAGTACTCTCTACTACTTCAGAGACATTTTGAAAAAAAGAAAAAAGAAAAAAAGGATTTACTAGTTGACCCACAAATATGTTTTATGACGTTCTTTTAATTAAAGTTTATGATACAAACTGTTAAAATTGGACATATGAAAAAGTCCTTAATTATTTTCGCTGCTCAAGAGTAATGATCGTGCTTAAAAGTGATCTACCTAATTTAGTCCACAGAGAAAAAAAAAAGACAAACCTTAGACCCTATTCTATTTTTTTTTCAAATGAAAAGTGTTTTTTTTTTTTTTTTTTTTTTTTTTTTTTTTTTTTTTTTTTTTAAAGAAAACATACTTTTAGTAATCTTATTTTTGTTTTCTATTTTATAAATTGGTCTTAACTTTTTTGTTTAAAATGGAGTAAAATTTGTTTTCAAAATATTTTTCTTAGAACTACAAATTTATTTTTCTCGAAGTAGAGACTAGGATTAAGGTGTGGTAGCATTGAAGTCAGGGTTGGATTCAGGTTGGGGTCATGCCGGACGTCGGCCTGGGATTAAGGGAGGGGCGTGGAAAAGGTTAGTGTTAGGAAGACGTTGGAGCCTCAGTCGAAATTGATCTCAATTCAAACCTCGGTTCCAACGACCCAACCTTAACCTCCGATGTTGACACTAACCTTGACCTCCGATTTTACAAGAAACTATTTTCGCATATTTATTTTTATTTCATAGACTAAATTTGGTACTATTTTTAGCATAACGACTTTCCAAGAGAATAAAATTAAGGGACTTTTATGATAAGGTAGTACACGACTCTAAATGTTAAATTGAGTCAAAATCATTTCAAAATAAGGAAAAAAAAATACAAATATCAGGTATGGTGATTCAAAATAAGAGTTTCATTTTTAAAAGATATTTTTTACGGGATTCTTTATAATGGAATAAATTATTTTACTCCATTAGTAGGGATTATATCTTTATTATTAGATTAATTTTTTAATAATGAGATATACAATATGAACGGTTTTATGTGGTGTGCTATAATTTTTTTATACAAATTTATACAATAACTTACTCCACCTTAAGTTATTCTTTTTATTAACAGCATGCCGCCAATTCTCAAAATTTTAGACCTCAATATTCAATTGATCCCTGTCACATCCACTCGACTATAAGAACTACAAAATAAGAAAATCATGTTGGTGTAACATGAACCCCGACAACATCTCACCTAATGGGCTATCAACCACGTGGATTGATAGACATGAAAGTCCTACGTACAAAGTACATGTAAACATAAAGGGTTTGTTTAGAATTTAAAATGATTATTTTTTTATATGAAATTAAAAATGAAAATTTCATATAGAAATTATTTTTAAAAATGTGTTTGGTAGTTTTATTGAGAGATTATTTTCAGTATAAAAAAATTAAAACTCCATTTAGTTATACATTTTTAAAAAATCTAATAGTATTTTAAAGAATATATTAAATAGTTAATAAAATCTCAAATCAGTTATAATAGTAACTAAGATCTTATTTACTATACTTTCTTATAACAAATACAATTGAGAGGGCATTTTAATAATTTTACATAATAATTCTAAATCTGATTTTAAGACCCAACCATCCCATTACGTTCAGATCATGACCCACCCCTATCGATGGGTGGCTGGGGGTCTACACAGGTGACTCTGGATTGGACTATCACGATTCCGGTCGCGAAGGAGGCGGTCAAGCATTGAAAACTGCAGATCGGAGGAAGATCAGAGGAGGCGGTCAAGATCGGAGGAAGCTCGTCGAAAGATAAGAAGAAGATTGCGCATAAGTGGAGGAGGAAATCGTGCGGTGAAGGAGGAAATCATGGGCGGAGATGGGTTCCGAGCTTTTTGTCGTCGTCGTGGGTCAGTCGGAGGTTCTCGTCGCCGTTGGTGGTTCTCATTGTCGTCGGTGGGCTCTTGAGCTTTTCGTCCTCATGGGTCAGAAGGAATTCACCGCCCCAAGGACGGGAACTGTAGGACGACGGCGAGGTTGTAGTCGGTGGATCCCTAAGGCATTAGCCCGGTGAAGACGATTTCATCAGGATTGTTAGCTCCATTAATTAGAGAAGTAGAGTACAAAGAGGACCAACATTCTCAGAGGAGTAAGGGAGGAGAAAATGAAAATGCAAAAATGAAAAAAAAAAAAAGTTTTCAGTTTCTTCCTCATATTACACTAAATCAAAAATCGATTTCATTTTCGTTTCATGTCCTTCATTTAGGCCAAACAATGTTTCTGTTCTCGATTTCATTTTTTTTCTTGAAAAACGTGAAAAACGTTTTCAAAATTGATACCAAACGAGTACAAATGTAATCTCTTTCACTAGTCAACGTACATGTACAAAGTTCTTTTGCTCAAAGTACAAAGTAAATCCTTTTGTATGACATTGTTTTGATCAATTCTCTTTAACCAGTCAATGTCGTACGTACAAATACATGTAGAAAGCTCTTTTGCTGAGAGCTTGTTTAATATAAGAATTAATTTTAAAAATTTTCCATCAACTATGACTCTTGTAATACTTTGTTTCTTAAATTTTAAAAAGTAATATCCGTTTCTCCTGAACTTTATTTCGTTAACAAGTTTTATTCTTATGTTACAATAAGTGACGTAAATCACCACGTGTCAGGTATATGACTCATATGAGGAGAATATTATCATAAATTTACCTTGCAACAACTCCTAGATTATTAAAAAAATATAAAAAAAACTCAAATGCGTTAAAAAAACTCATTTTAACACGGCTATTCGAATTCCCCAACTGGAGACCAATCTCCCACAGATCAAAACCAATATGAAAAACATAAATGATTCCAACAAAAAAATGAAAAAAAAACCTTGAATCCATCGTTTGTATTGGCGGCATAGGATATTTGTGATGTTAAATTTCTATCATCTAAAGATATTGCATTAGCTGGACAAACCATTTAACAAGGCCTTGAGCGGTCAAGAGGACAATCCTCGGGATCAAATTCTGTTAAGAAAACAGATCATAAACTCAGAACTCATTTTTTGTTCAATCTTAGCCTAAGTTGGTTTTGGAAAAAAAACAAGCTTGTTCTAAAGCTTATAACAAAATCCCAAGACATACCAGCCTTGCGAAAATGAAGATCTTCATCATTATTAACACTAATCATGACCCAAGACCTTGGAAGATGAAAAATATATGCGGCTGCTTCAATTCTCTCGTTCACCGCACTCACAACTGAGGCATCAGCAGCACAGTCTATGTAATCCACTGTTTTCAAACTCTCTCACTTACTCTATCTTAAACCCAAAACAAAACAAAAACAAAAAAAAACTTTTGTTTTTCTCTCACCACCGGCAAGAGTGTAAACAAGAGAGAGATTTCTGATAATGTCGAAAACTTATGTTTGGGAAAATGTCCAAAAAAAGAAAGAATTATATATAATTTCAAAAATAGAGAATAATCTGAAAGGTATAAACATAATTGTGTTTTCAATTCTCATTAAATAAGTGACACATGATGATTTTCATCACTCATTGTAACGAAATGATAAAACTTGTTAACGGAATAAAGTTCGGGAGGAATATATGTTACTTTTTAAAATTCAGGAGGTAAAATATTAGAAAGATCATGGGGAATTTTTAAATTAATCCTTAATATAACGCTCTTTTAACATGATTAGCAATATATATATATATATATATATATATATATAATGCTCTTTAACCAGCAAAAAAAAAGTACATGTAAACATGAATGTGCGTTTTTCCTAGCCCAGTCACCGCCGATGATAAATTACGAGTTGAAATAAATTAAAAAAATAACGGCATTTACAAGGTATGTGAATGAATTTCCACAAAAATCGTGTCGAAATTTATTGGACTGGTTATTTTCAAAAGCATGAAACATGATCAACTGACTGGTGGAGTGGTGAGGCAAAGATCTTTTATCCTTTTCATTTATTAAAGAAGGAAAGTGGAAGTTAAACAGGATCAACTGACTGGTGGAGTGGTGGGGCAAAGATCTTTTATCCTTTTCATTTATTAAAGAAGAAGGAAAGTGGAAGTTGGTATTGTTTTTTTGTATTAAAAAATCTTAAAAAGAAGAAGAAGAAACTAGATATTATGAAATTAGATACATGCACCAATAACAAAAATCTGAAAAAGGAAAAAAGAAGGCACAATTTGATTCAAGAAATTGTTCAAATTCATGTTTGGCAAACCAAAATGTTGTACATTACAATTTAGATTTCACTTTTTGTTGATATTTATATTTTAATAATATATTTAAACGTTAGTTTATATTGCAATTCAAATAATATTTTTCAAATTTTACAATTCAAATGAAAAAATTTTAAATCCGCACAATTTGAACTCACAATCCAAACAAACCCAATTATTTCCAGTGATTGGAAATCCGATTTAGATCCTTGCAAAGTTTGAAAAATTTAGATACTTGCAAAGTTTGAAAAATTGGAGAAAAAAAATTTCTACCAAACGTATATATAGCAAGGGAAAAGTTCCATCCCTTTTCCATTTCATTTTCTTCACGTAAGTTATCTATATTTATACATTCTCTTCTTTTCTATTTTTCCTTTTCTCTTACCAATCACAATATTAGAAGTAAAATTACACATTTTATTCAAATCCAAGTAGGCCAAGTTTAAAACTTAACCTAAATTCACACTCGTAGTCATATACATATACATATACATACACATACATACATAAATATATATATATATATATATATATGCCTATATATCAAAACAAAGAAAGATAACAAGTGGATAACCTAAATTCACACTCATAGTCAGACACACACACACACACACACACACACACACATATATATATATATATATATATATGTATGTATACACACGCACACAAACGCGCACACACATATTCAAGCTGGAAAAGCCTCGATGACAGATTGGACAGCAGCGATGGACCTCACGGTGTGTCGGCTAAAACCAGCCTCGCGAATAACATATGCCCATTCATCCAAGGTCCTCTCTTTGCCTTTTGTAGTATGAGCCATCATCACCATATCCAGAACCAACCCCACATCCTTTAGCTTGTTGTCTTCTTTCTGTTGCTCTTTATTACCAATTACAGCTTCTGCTATTATCACCTTCCCTATGTCCTTTGGAATAGCTGCCCTACACTTTTTCAGTATGTGGATACACTCATCGTCGGCCCAGTCATGAAGAACCCACTGTCACATGTCCATAAAAAGAGAAGCAAAAAGGAAAAAAAAAAAAAATAAAACATATTATACTTGGAATACTAAATTAGTAGATAACGTTTAAGGCTCTTGTAGCATATATTCTCAAAAAGAAAAAAAAAGAAAAAAAAAAGAAGAGGCTCGTAATACATTAATATTAGACTAGACACAGTATACTTGATATTGTTTCTAGTTCAATTGTTAAGTGACATTTGGAGTAACACTAAACATTTGACTTTGGTACTGAAAAGTCTGTTTTTTATGCAGGTATTTCAGAGAGTGTTATAATACTTTTTTATAACACTAACGATTGACTATAACGATTATGCTCAGAGACGTTAAAGAAATTAAGCAAAAAATAATGCAGGAAAATTAAATGACACTAGAAAATGATATCGCAGTTTGGTTCAACAACCTACATCTACAAGGCCACACCCAGACAATGAACAATTCACTAAGTTCTAAAGAATTACTGACACCAATCGGACTTATACATTCAAAGACTTCCTCCTTGACGTTGTTGCCGCCGTGTTGAATCTCCTTAATGGCATTGTCCAGCGAGCACCACTCGTCTTCAAAATGCACGACGAAATCCTTTCGGCTGGCAGTGCACTTTCTCCCAAAAACTTCTAATCCTTCTCCCGAAAGACAATCTTCAATCAACACTTAAAGACTCACTCTCACATAGACTTTTTCTAAAGATTTCTTCTATAAAAACTATGCCCCAAATTTATCATTTGATTACCTAATATTTTCTTTTTCAAGGCCACCTATTCACGTACACTACTTATGTATATATAACAAAGTTGCTCATGTGCCTACCTTTGTGAAGTACGTGAAGATCTCACCAATATGATTTGATGTTTGAATCATATATATCTAAAGAAATAAATGCAAGCTTCAATCTCTCCACATGATTAGCTTCACGCAATCAGCTTCTCACGCCAACAAAAGTCTCTAGCTCTCATGCAAGGTAAGTCTCCAATAATCAATTCTCATATACCCAAAATACAATTCACACTCCCACTAATCAGTGCACATTTTTTCAAAAATAATTCATAATCCAAAAATTACAATTAGCCCCATGACTTTCATGTCACTAGAAACAACCCAACATACAATTAATCTAATGTTCTTTCCTCAAATAACTCTCTCAATTATTTTCTAAAATTACCTTGTCAAAATCTAAATTTCATCAACAAAAACATTCCATATTTAGAGCAATCAAGCAACTAAAATCACCTCTGATCTTCTCCATAAACGCCGGTTACCAAAAGTACTTGCCAACTAAAATCCTAACGGCTACCAATTAATTGCATTGTATGTTGGATATGAAGAAAAACAATTTTGACTTTAAGGATGCGCCTTTTAGTTATTTATTTAGTTATACTAATCCACGTTTTTTAGCAGTAAGCTGTGATTTTCTATAAAAAAAAAAAACAGCAGTTGTGACTATAAATAGTTTTGAACTAGCTAGTCATGGATCTTTCTCCATTATTGAATAATTAATCGTCTCAATTATGACTAAAGGTATTAGTAAATTTCTCTTTAAAAAACTTGCAAAACAATTATAATATTTATATTGTAGTTGGTATTAATTAAAATAAAATTTTGTGATACTATCCTTGCCAAGCACCACAAATAATAAAAAATAGTTCTTATTTGTGGACTCTATATTATGAGATTCACTTTTTTATGGCGTTTAACATTAGTATCGTTTCCTCTAGCATTATTGTTTAACATTAGTATCGTTACCTCTAACATTATTCTAAAAGAAGCATATATAGGGATAAAAAGGTAAGGACATGTCAATATGTTTACAAAATATTTACCATCAGAAAAACAGCATCAGCCTTGGGAACGAACTCAAACATGTCACCTCCAACATGCTCAATGCCCTCACACTTTTCTGCAACAGACGCAACATGAGGAAGATCAAAGTTAATGCCCTTACTAATCCAAGGACAACCCTTAACCAACATCCGCAGGGCCGTCCCGTTGCCTCCACCGACGTCGACGAGGGTTCGAACCCCGTCAAACACATCGGAACAACCGTCAATAATTGCCGGCACCGCCACCCTGGCATCACAAGCCATGGCCTCATCGATGAGCCGGGCGTGGCCAGGGTTCGCCTCGGCATATTTCCAGATGTCCTCACCGTGCGCCGCCTCAAACGCCGAGGTACCTCTGGCCATGACACGGGCGCTCAGTCCGTGCCACGGCGCCAGCATCGGCGGGCTGCTCTCCAGCAGAATGAACGCCGCCATGCTGTTCTCTCCGGTTCTCATCAACCGGCGAGAAATAGGTGTTTGTGCGTAATATGCAGTTGGGACGGCGTCGTTTCTGATGAGGATCTCTTTGAATATTGCACGGTTGACCAAAAACCTCATGATCCGGTGAAGGTTTTGAGGATCACAGTCTAGGGCTGATGACAGCTCTAGAAGTGTCATGGGACGTCCATGGGTTGCTATGACGTCAGCTATGCCAAGCTCAATGGCACATTTCACTACCGCCATTTCTACAAACCCGAATATGTATTTCCATATTTCTACTTTTGCACGCTCTTCTTCTTCTATTTCTTCCTCTGGTATTCCCCATTTGATCAACTCATCTCTTTGTATTTCTTCCATCCCTAATTTATGTGTATTTTGAGTGGGTTATGCGTTGTAGGTAGTAGCTATATATAGAATGTAAGGATCAAGGAAGAGAGATTAAAGTAAAGGAAATATTTTTAAGAAAAGGAAATGTTACGTAAGGTTTTGTAATTTTTTTTTATTACAAAAAAGGAAATCTTTAAGAATATGTCGCTTTTGGTTAGATTATCCGTTCACTTTATCGATTTGAGTTTAGAATTTAAATTTTGTTACAATAAAAAATTTTTAAAAACAGTCACATTTAATTTTTTTTGTTATAATAAAAAATTTTCATATAAACTCAAATTATAAATTTAAATCAACCAAGTAAACAGTCACATTTCCTACTTTCCGTATCTCGATGAAATCGTTTTATGGGCCCAATTTTGTTTTTTGTTTTTTTTTTTTTTTTTTTTTGTCTGCACCTTTATTCGTTCAAGTGCGCCAGACGAGTACTACATGCGTCAGTTAGTGGAATCAGCTTGTCTTTTATTTATTTTTATTTTTTCTAGGGAGACCACAAGTTTCACGTCAAATATTTATTATATCATGAGTTTTTAATGAATTTTGTTTTCCAACTTGCTATAATATAGAGGTTGTGTAATTTTGTCATTTAATCCAATTTAACGAATGAAAAAGTGCCCAACTAATCGAATAGGATATTCAGTCAAGTTGTATTAGTTAATTCATCACTTGGATTTTAATATTGAGCTCGTAAAGCTTGGATTTCTGAAAAATAAAAATGGAAGAAAAAAGTATAGAATATTTTCATTTTCATGCCGACAAATGTGCTTAAATCTTGGATAATAACATGTATGTCTTAAGAATGAAAGTAACGTAATAACCTGTGGAGATTTATATTATTTTTGGGGAAATCCTACTGTAATATTGCACGAAAGACATGTAAAATGGTGATATATATGTGTAGAGCAAGAAGAATTGGTGAAATTGTGTGTGTAAAATTAAAATCTTGCTCAATCCAATCCTGTTTTTTCTTTTTCCTCATTAACCTGGTTATGTTTTGCATAGAAAATATATTAAAAAACTTTAGCAACAAAGGAATTTAGAATTTACCAATTCGAGCATGTTGCTTCCTCACACCTCACATTTGCACTTACCGATTAGAGAAATAATAAGAATAATTTTGACAAATACTTATTAAAATGATATCATTAAGAATTTTTAGATCTTATCATTGATCTATTGATTTTGCTCTTTTAGAGTAAATAATTTGACAGATTATAATCGATAATTTAACAAATGCCTCTAGTCATGGGTCTAAAATTTAACAAATTATTATAATTTGATAGATTATTATCAAAGAATAACCTAATTATCAAAAAAAAAATAAAACTCTAGAGAAATGTATTTAAGGATCAAGTTTTGCAATTTTCTCAAATAAAAATCTCAAAAATATAAAAAATTTGAACTTGTAGTTGTAGGGCTTTACCCCTTGGGGAGCCCTTCCAGAAATTCTCAAGGGCCAGGGTCAAGCCCAGGCCCAAGAGGGGGTTTGGAAATAGTTTTCAACCAGCAATAGACGCGCCTCGGTTAGAACCTCACTAGCTGCGTCATTGCCCCAAGCGCAAAGATGCTTTCAAACAAAGACTTGGCCAGTTTTTATATTCGGACACTACTACTTCAAATGATATAGCTTTTCAATGTGGGACAGTTGTAGAGCTTTCCCAATTCCCATGACTATCATATCTTAAAGCTTTTATATCTCAACTTAATTCTTCCAATTAATCCTCCGTCCTTGTTCTTTTTAGCTGAAAATTTTTTCATGTGCTCATTTTAGTACTCATTGATTTGTCAGTTTGTTGTTTAAACACTAGAGCTTGTCTTTGCCTTGAAGATGTTCTTTCCTTCATTAATATTCAAATGAAAATTGAGCTGCTTTCTTCATCTTACACCCTTTCAGTTTCCCAAAACTATAAGCGAACTCAGAAACTCTCGGTGATGGGTACTTCCGAATGATAAGGTTGGCCTTTAATTTGCCATTTAATAAAAATACCAAAGATTATTTTGGCACCTCAGATGATATCAACGCATATATTTATATTTATGCAACAAGTGTCTAAATTATATTTGAGACTGGAGTACTTCTTTTTACCTTTTCTATTTTTTGAAGATTAATTACATACAGAGTGATTGGTGATATCATGAGAATTTGGATTCCAAATTAATTTATAGACTCCTTTGTCTGTATTGTTAGAATTAATTGGTCTCAACACAGTTTAAACAAGAAATAAAACAATAATCTAGTTATAAATATGAATATACCATAAAATTTATTCGGTTTAGGCATACATTTTTATGGGTAAAAGGATTTACCTCCTCTGATAAGTAACGGAAAAGCGTCGCCTACACTCGGCCAGAATCAGTGAGAAGCTACAAAATAAGGAGTGGCAAGAAGTTCACTTAAATTCCTCTCTCTCTCCCTCTCTCCAAAACCGTTAGACCATCACACACAAATTGTCATGACAGCCACCCCAAAGATAAAAGGGTGTCCAGCTCTTATGAAACCAAACAGGCCTATTGGGCCTATTTTAACGACATAAAATTAGAGAGGTATTTAGTCTAATAGGCAGACCAAAATAGTGAGATAGAAGGAGCTAATATGCCTCAAGCTAGTTTATTTAACATACATGCCTTCGTTAATTCATTAACAGTTGTCCATTAGATGCTTTGATTCATAATAGAGAGAATTATTATGATTATGGAAGTCGCTTAAAATTATTCCAACAGTCTCCCACTTGGACGACATAATCATACAATAAACATTCACTCATCACAACATAAGAATAAACCAAGAATCTCACACAATAAACACAAGCCCAAAACAATCATGCATAATTATGTATCAACAGGATACAATCATTATACATAATCAGGCGCTAGAGATTCATCAAAGCATGGTGACAACTTTAACATATCGATCAAAAATAATAACGCATATAATGAGACTAATAACCGGATGTCTCCTTTTCCTATATGTCACTTTACTAACTAAAAAATATGCCAACACAACATCACACGTAAAGTGACAGACCTATGAATACACATGTTTTACTTGAGGCATAAGCAATCCTTATCAATAACAACATGTCACATACAAATAGCAATAAACTCTCACTAACTCAATACAACTACATGCTCTTCACAATCTTGAGTGGGATGCGTGTTCTTAAAACACCTAATAAGTAAGCCCTTAGTGGAACTGCCAACATGTTGTTTATAAGCGTGTTTTCAATCACGAGGCATATTACATCTTTCTCATTCACAAAATAGAACACAATATCAATACACTTAAGCGAGAGATGCTCCTAGTGTTCTAAGAGAAAAAACACTATTGTGGAACTTTTACAATATAGTTTCAGCATGCCTAGAAATGGAGTCAACTACTCCTAATGCTGAAACATGGTTCCACAACCAATCACATAAGATAATCTCTCAACACGCCACATACTCCAGATCACCATCGAGGACGCTACGAGTGTCATTGATACTTTTCAACAAAATAGCTCTTCCTTTTATCATCTATGCAACCTGCATAATCGGCATCATAAGATCCAACTAAAACAAGAGTGTTGGTTTGCCGATACCTATCTATCCGGTACTTCATTCCTAGTTAATTCAGTAATACTAACAACGATCACTCAAGTACCGAATCTGCACGTCAACAATAAACATAATAATAAGACGTGTGCATACTTGAGCATACATCAGACTGCCGAACACAAAAGCATAATGGACAATTTAGTTTGATCTCTCTTATTATTACCATAAGGACATTACACCTTTGAGAGTTTGTCACCTTAACAAGCATTGTCTACTAGGTGAATAAGAATGCATACTAAACCTATTCAAAATAAGAACAATATAGGTTCTCTGAGACAATTAGAAAATACACTTAATTAACCTTGTCACAGAGAATCCGCATGCCTAGAACATAAGAGGCTTTTTTAAGATTCTCAATCCAAAGTGACTAGGCAACATGCTATTCGTCTCAACCAACAGGTAAGAATCTCTAGGCGCAAGCAAGTTGTCATTAATACAAAAAATCAAAAATCTACAACTAATTCCATTGACCTTACACATATGCATTTATCAACAACGTTCTCCATAAAACTAATTTCAGTGACTTTTCTCATCCAAAATTGAGATGCTACTGCCTCGATCTTTTCCATACACTCTCACTCGTCATAAAGTTTCTTAAAAAATATTAGTGGAGCTAGGAAACATATCAACTCTCAAGGCTATGTCAACTTCACCATTAATAGATTCATCATGAGAGATCAATACCATATATAATGACTTGTCCTATTTAGTGTCAAGATAGTGGAGACACGAAGATTGCTCAAGGCTAAAGACAACAAAAGGGGCAACTAATATTAGGCATGTAAAAACAAGATCATGAAATTTACCTTTTACTCAACCTTCTAATGATCCAAGCTAACATAATCATCCATGCTAGAATGATCCAAGCTAACATAATCATTCATGCTAGAGTCCTTTGAGCAAAATAGGACTCCTTCATAGGTAAGGACAATTCATCAGACATCACAACTAAATGCATTAATCCACCACCCGGGTCAAAAGGACCAAGTACGCGCCCGCGACCTGACCCTGCCATATCTTGGCCTCCGGAACTCCGTTTTTGACGCTTTAAAAGGGTTTTCTCAGAATTTCATCATCTTTCGATCCATCGCATCAACATGACTCAAAACACTCAAAACTTCAACGATAATGAAAACCAATTCCGGCCATTTTGGAACTCGATGAATACCAAAAAAATCCTCCGAATCAGTGCATAGAATTCATGAAAAATAACACCCATAAGCTATATTCAAAGTGAGTAACCTCAAAAAACCATTTCTTTGACCTAAAATACGGATTCAAAATTTTGAGTTTTTGTTCCAAAAAAATAGAAAAATCCAAAAATTGTAGCTCTAAACCCAAATAAGTCGGCTCTGATACCATTTGTTAGAATTAATTGGTCTCAACACAGTTTAAACAAGATAGAAAATAATAATCTAGCCATAAATATGAAAATACCATAAAACTTAATTAGGATTTAGGCATACATTTTTATGGGTAAAAGGATTTACCTCCTCCGATAGGCAGCAGAAAAGTGTTGCCCAAGGTCGCTGGAAAACACCAATGGCTAGCCAGAATTAGTGAGAAGCTGCAAAACAAGAAAGAGTGGCAAGAGATTCACTTGAACTCCTCTCTTCCTTTCCCTCTCTCCAAAACCGTTAGACCCCCACACACAAATTGCCCATGACGATCACCCCAAAGATAAAAGGGTGTGCAACTCTTATGAAACTAGACCGGCCTATTGGGCCTATTTTAACAACATAAAATTAGAGAGGTATTTGGTCAAATTGGCTAACTAAATATAGTGAGATAAAAAGAGCGCATATGCCTAAAGCTAGTTAATAAACTGAGTGTCCATTCCATTATGGACTGTATTTAACATATATATATATATGTGTGTGTTCGTTAATTTATATTAACACAATTGTTCATGAGATGCTTTGATTCATTTAATTATTATGATTATAGAAGTCCATATAAAAATATTTCAACATGTATGACACCTTGTCTTCCTCTCTCTCTCTCTCTCTCTATATATATATATATATATTTTTTTTTTTTTTTTTTGTTTTTTGTGTTT
>NW_010363433.1:0-1695 GCF_000414095.1 Morus notabilis | reverse complement strand
TGACAAACAAGGGCGGGAAAAGGAAGAGTCGCGATCCGAGGGCTCATATTCATCCTTTCGAAATAGAGCCTCACGTCAGCACAAAAAATCGACCGACGCGACGGTTACGTCCCTCGAGAAAATCCGAAGCGTCTAGGCCATCATTGCGGACGAAGGCTCGGGACCGATTTTCCACACCCGAAGCACCCAGGTCATCATTGCGGACGAAGGCTTGGGACCGGTTTCCCACACCTGAAGCACAGAAGTACGGCCGAACCTAAACTCGAGGCCGCCTAAAAGGAACCCTCGACTTGGGGGGTAGCTGTTATGTGGGAAAATGTGAAGGACACGTGGAAGAACGATAATATAACACGCAGCCTTAACTACTCCCCGCAAAGCAACAACCCTCGACGCCTGGGGCTCCCTCCGGTTCCGTTATAAGGAACCTAAGTGATAGGTCCAACTTAGGGCGTCGATTCCTTCTGACATCGACAGTTCGTACCGTCGACCTTAGGACATAGAAATCTCCCGACGGTGGAACCAACATCCAAGAAGGACAGTTGGGTTGAACAACACTGACGACGAGGGGAATGCACTTTGGGGAAAAACCTGACATGGCAAGTTGCGTGTAGAGGTGGGGGATGTCTGCAAAACAGGCATTAATTGCGAACCCTTAAACTGCCCCACAGAGGACAGAAAAGGGTTACAAAAACGCACAGAGCCATAATAGAAGACTAATTGGCTGAGTGAACAGTACTCCAAGTGATTAGTGGGCTACGACTGGGCCTAAAAAGGAGAGCACTTGAATGCTTCTACCTACGAAGGAAATCAACCCAGCGAAGGAAGCTCCCAGTATAAAAAGGGCAAGACCCCATACAGAAAAGAGGTTGAGATCCAACAGAACACAGAATAATTGATGTAAATTGTAATCCTCTCAAAAGAAATATATAACAACAGTGGATGTAGCTATGATTTTATAGAGTGAACCACTATAAAATCCCTTGTGTTATTTAATTGTGCATACCTTTTTATTTACGCACAATACACCCCACCAATAAATTCTCACACACATTCATCACTAAGGCCGGTAATCTAACGGGAAACTCAGAGGTAACCCGGCCTGTTTTTGTTGACGAGAATTCACCGTCAATAGTAGTATTAACATATGACTATTGGTTGGTCTTAACCTAGTCATGGATCTTTGTTATTTAATTTTAATACTCTCAATCAAATATGCACCACAAGCACCGATCCGTGCAGCCCTATAATTACATGGCAATATGTGGCTGATTGAATGATTAATATTGATTATTAGTATTACAATGGTACTTATTAGTTTCCTCTTATAAAAATATATTTCTACGTCAATAATAAGTCACCTATCACATAAAAAAAAAGTGTAATCGCGTTCGGACTTGTACTTGTGTAGATAGGTATTTAGATTTACGTACCACGAGTAATACAGCATCAGCCTTAGGAATGAATTCAAACATGTCACCTCCAACATGCTCAATGCCCTCACACTCTTCAGCAATAGACACAACATGATGAAGATCAAAGGTAATGCCCTTACTAATCCAAGGACGGGTCTTAACCAACATCTGCAAGGTCGTCCCATTGCCTCCGCCGACATCGACGAGGGTGTCAACCCCGTCCGAACAACCAAAGATGATCTCTGTTACACCACGGTCGAGGAATCGATCGTTCCTTTGATTG
>NW_010363432.1:0-914 GCF_000414095.1 Morus notabilis | reverse complement strand
TCGCTCCCTTTTGCAGCAAGAGCTTCACCATGTGGTCATCCCCGAGGGCAGCCGCAACATGCAATGGTGTGTCTCCGTCGAGCGCGTCCCAACTGTCCGCCCTTGCCCCACTGGCCAACAAAAGCCTCGCACAATCCCTTTTCCTATCCTCAACTGCTAGGTGTAGAGCAGTATAGCCATCTTTTGTCAATGCGTCAACATTTGCTCCTTTCAGTATAAGAAGCCTCCACACCTCCACATGACCGTTTCGGGCCGCCAGATGAATTGGCCCGAAAGAAGAATTCTCATATTGTTTGCAGAAGGCCTTTTGGGCCAACAAAAGCTCAACAATCAAGGCCTCTCCGGCCTCAGAAGCAGCCTCCATCGGGCTACAGCCAGATCGACTCTGGGCCTCAAATCAGGCCCCAAACTCAAGAATTAACTGGACAATATCAGGCTGGCCCTGAACGATAGCCAAATGAAGCAAACTCTGCCCATCCGAGTCCACCGAGTCAGCAGCCTCCCAACTAGGGTCACTCCTCTCAAGAACTTCTCTAACTTCTTCCATCAAACTACCCATCACGAGTCGTGCCAGGATCGGTGACCCGACAAAGATGATCTTAATCCCACTGTCGGTGAAAAGCTGCTTTTTCTTGGTGGTGAACCAGTCGGATGGAACGGCGTCGTAAGTGGTGGAGTAGTCTTTGGTGGCTGCACTAGGCACGACAACGCTATGCAAGAAGAAAGAGTCATCGGAGTGGGGGAAGGAGTCGGGCAGAGTCAAACCAGGTGGAAGGTGATAGATGATCTCGACGGTGATCTTCTCGAGCGGTGCTATTATGCCCGACTGCGGTTTGACCGAGTAACGGGTTTTTATGAGTGGCTGGAGTCTGAAGGCGATCGGCATGGTGTACATTATGTTGCGTAAGGTAAGT
>NW_010363431.1:0-581 GCF_000414095.1 Morus notabilis | reverse complement strand
TGTTGTTCAAATGATTTTTCATTAAAAATCACAACTAGATCCTACAAAACTATTGATATCTTAATATCGGTGACTGTAGTCCAAAATCTGTATGGAAAATCTATATAAAAAAAAAGAAAATTGATCTTAATCCTCAGTAAAAAAAAAAAAAAAAGAAGAGATGACATTATAGTGGGCGAATGAGAAAGAAAACAAAGACTTAAAGGGTGCGTTTGGAATTGTTTCCAAAATGATTTTGTTTTCTGTATGAAAATAGAAATGAAAACGTTTTCATTTTCATTTTGGAATTATTTGTGAAATGCGTTTGGTAGTTTTATTCAGAGATTGATTTCAGTTTTAAAAGAAACTGAAACTGCGTTTGGTGGTTTAATTCCGTTCACTTCGCTGATTCGAGTTTAGAATTCGAGTTGAGATGTGACTTTATGTGAGAGCTTTTTACTGCAGTAAAAAAGTTAGATGTGATTGTTTATGAGAGCTTTTTACTGTAAAAAAACTCGAATTCTAAACTCGAATCAGCGAAGTGAACGGACCCTTAATTTTTGAAAACATGTAATAATATTTAAATTAATAATATATTGAAT
>NW_010363430.1:0-670 GCF_000414095.1 Morus notabilis | reverse complement strand
CTTCGATCTAACGCCCGATGGGCCCCGTTAGGACACCTAAAGTTTTCACTAAAAACGTGGCAGCTGTAGATCACGAAGAGAGGTTCGATCTAACAATTGATGGGCCCCGTTATGACATCAAAAGTTGGGCCGTACCGGGGCCGTAACGGGACCCATTAGCCATTACATTGAAGCTTTCTTCGTAATCTACAATGGCCAAAGGAACGCTCAAAACTTTTGTTATGTAACGACGCCCATCAACTGATAGATCTAATCTCTGTTTGCGCTCTACAACCGCCACGAAACCGTGACAATTTTTTGTGTCGTAACGGGCCCCATTAGCCATTAGATCGAAGCTCTCTTCGTGCTCTACAACTACCATGGGAACGGGGACACCCTTTGGTGTCGTAACGGGGCCGGCCCATAAGATGATATATCGAAGCTTTCTTCATGCCCTACTACCGCCACTGGAATGGCGACAACATTTGGTGTTGAAACGCGGCCTATCAGCCGTTAGATCGAAGCTCTCTTTGCACTCTACAACCACCTCCGGAAGGGCGACAAATTTTGGTAGGGCCATCAGCTGTTTGATCAAAGCTCGCTTCGTGATCTACAACTTCCACGGGAATGGTGAAACTTTTCGTGTCGTAACGGGACCCATCAGCCGTTTGATCGAAGCTCTCATCGCGAT
>NW_010363429.1:272371-335591 GCF_000414095.1 Morus notabilis | reverse complement strand
TAGTAGAACCAGAAAAATTAAATTAGCGATGATTTCTATTTTCAGCCATCAAATATGTATTAAAAATGATTTGTTTTGTATATTTTTAAAATCTGATTTGATTTTAACCTGATATAACGATTATAAACTGATACTACCGGTATTACTTATCCTACTTATAGTCTCCTAATACTATTTTTTAATATTGTCTAAATTTGAAAATTTAGTCACATAATGAATAACTTGCAAAAATTGAATTAAAGGAACAAAAAATAGAAAATAGAACAGGAAAATTGACGGCAAACCAAAACTTTTATCGATCTCAAATTGTTGTCATGATTATTTGATTGTTTTCCTACAAGTTGTAAGTTTTCGTTTGTAGTAATCTGCAGGACAGAGTAATTTCTACTGCCTTTAAAACTCAATGGAGTTCTAACTTCTAAGACATTATTTAGACCATCTATAATGTAAATGTCGATACTAATATTAATTAAGTGAACAAGGCCAAAAAAAAAAAAAAAAAAATGATATGTCATATTTGGCACGATTATTCATTTATATCCCAATACACTAATGCAATTCTAAATGCTGTAATTTAAAAATATCATTTTCTTTTTGTCAAAAAGCTAAAAATTTTAGAGTTCATATTAATTTAGCATGCACTAGAGATGCTTTGATCAACATTTCTGTTAGTCACTAATTTATCCCAGTTTACCATCTTTTTTTTCTCCGTTTCAAGAATATATACATTAGATTTGTGTATTTTGTTTTCCCTTCCTGATGATTTTATTACCATAATATTACAATAAACTTAAAACTACACAATACCAATAGAATATATATTTTTTATACATTACCTCATAATTTTCTACATCATTTTATTACTGAATAACGATGTTATATTTAATTTATATTTAGATCTCGTTCATTTCCCTCGTATAAGTTGAGAATTTGAGTTAAAAAATAAATTCATGTGAGAAAAAATATTGTAACAAAAAAATTAAATTTAAAGTTTTATGAGAAAAAATACTATAACAAACTTAATTTGTGATTTAAACTAGTGAAAAGAATGAAGTTTTAGTCGTTATTAAAGTGGTTCAAGGGACATGCCTTTCTTGTATAAGCAGCAAATCCTGTCAAAAGAACAAAGTGAGAGAACAAACGGGTTAAAGCAAAAGCAAAAAAAAAAAAAAAAAAAAAAGAAGAAAAAACCTGAAGCTCAAGATATTAATGCGCAAAGATGCATTTTCATCTTCTTTATTCTATTCTTCTCTTTTCATGTTTAGTTACTGGTGTTTCATATAAGGCTCGAATCACTTTTCTTTTTTATCATACATGGGACCCACTTATCCATAAAAAAAGAGATAACACGTGTGCATTGGCCAACACAGAGTGTTCTTCAATACGCATGAAATTAAAGATCAAGTTGGGATTGACCTCTCAGAGTTCTCTTTAGTGTAATATAAAAAAAGAGGCGCCTCTAATACTACAACTAATAAGAGGTGAGTCACGTCTATAAAACCCATTATGTAGGCCCCACTTTATACTCGTATCCGTGTCCCGTAACATTGTTTGTTTAACGCACATGCTTAAACCCGTTCTAATTTTAGATTTGTAATTCAGAGTTTAGATTTGTAATTCGAGTTAAGATTCGATTTTATATGATAATTTTTTACTGTAATAAAAAAAATAAATGTGACTGTTTTTAAAAATTTTTTAATGTAACAAAACTCAAATTTTAAACTCAAATCGGTAAAGTGAACAGGAGTTTAATTTATCTTTCTAATTGCTCACAATGACTTTGAAAAGGCAGAAAAGGGAAAAAGAAAATCAAAAATTAAAACTCAAATGAAAATTTTATTAACTTTTTCCTTAAGTTGAGGTTCTCAATGAAGTCAAGATTACATGAAGGCAAGGCCTAAGTTGGGAATGAAGATGATACATTACAAACAAAACGAGTAAATTAGTAATACGGCCTAAGAGATCTCAGATCTTTTACAAGCAAATAAAACCTGAAAGTAGCATGGAAAAAATTGAAAAATAAAGATTACGCAAGGAGCTAAACAGAATGGTAAATCATACATCGGTAACTGCCGGAACACACTACCAAAAATCGATCACAATTCAAGTCCATGATACCAAAACAACTGTGAGGAGAACAAGTCACAGGCAACCTCTCATCACGGCGGACACCAGCTCTAATTGAGCACAACATATGGAAGTTCCCAGCAACCAATACCGCGTATCGTTCAGAAAAATCTTTATTCGCTCGTTTTCAGTGGAATCCAAACCAGGTTCAATACAACAAGGATATCGCAAAATCAAGAACATCATTCGAAACATCTGCGAATATTAATGAGTCTTATGTTAAGATGGCAACAGAGCAAACAACTAATCAACAATTTCTAATATACACACCAAACGAAACGTTATCTAAAATTCAGAGGAATAAGGTGTTTTATTTTAAAATATACTCTGGCTTAGAACCGCAAAGTTAGGGAGGGATGCATAGACTGAACTCTGAAGGAAGAAGATAGGAAAGATTCAATAGCATATACTCATAGTTCCGTTAAACAAGTCTTTCCAGCGGTATTCATCCATTAAGAGCCCAATAAGATTTATAGATTTTCAGAGGTACAAACTTGCATAAACATATCATTTTAGAAGGCCTCAAGAAAAATATCGAAACACGCAAATAGGCACAAAAAAAAAAGAAAAAAAAAAGAACAATGAAAAATACACTTGCATCGATGTCCGCATATGAATTGTAAAACTGTAACAAAAGCCTATCGATCTTCAGGCACCAAAATTGCATCCTATTAGAAAAACGTCATATGGATTAGGATCTATAAGCAAAGACTAAGAATCAGCACCACATCGCACAATATATCACAATTAAGCGCCAGAATCAGAATATAACATTTAGCTAGTGGTGGAGCAGAGTCTTAATCGAGAAATAGGAGATATGAAGAGGAAATGAAGCTTCCAAGCTTGAAACCATCTAATAAAACAGAGATTAATCACCACTCAGAGTAAGAATTAAATTGAACGCCGATTGAAAATTGTGTACGAGCATACCAGTTGAACGAATTTCCAACTACTTCGTATTCAAACATGAAACAAAATCCTTAAGAAACAAAAAGGATAGCTTCTTGAATATTGGTATAGTATATAAAACTTTTAGAATCTTCTTTAAAATGAACCTTATTCCTTTAATCTTTCCAATTTGATCAGTTTGTTTTTTTGTACATCAGTTAAAACGTACAAAGAACTTAAAAGAATTTCTTTTTTCTTTATTTTCTTCTTGTAACAGGGATATTCATGTGTCCCCAAACCCTTAAAATCTCGAAATAATAATAATAATAATAATAATAATAATAATAATAATGATAATGATAATAATAATAAAGCCTTAGTATTCCCGACTGTTCCTAGTCTTCTTTCAGTTGCCGATGTCTAAAAGCTTTAAGGAGAAGATAACCTGCTCTTCTATCTTCTCATTTATTCAATGTTTACAAATAAAATTACTAATGAGAAAAAGGCCATTAATCTCAATGTCGATTTCAATCTCGGTTTATTTTAGTGCTCGCCTATATGCGAATTAGATTCCTAGATCGAGCAGTCTCAATTTCACTGAACCTACGTTCATTCTCAATTTCTCTGAACCTATAACAGACATCTCGTTTACTTCCAATATGTATAGGCTTAAGAATATGACACCACGGCAATCTCAACATGATAACAAGAATGCAGACATAAAAATTTGAAAAAGAAACAACTTAGACAAAATGATAAGTTTTGCAAGAAGCATAAAGAAATGAAAGCATAAGGAGACAAAGAACTAACCATGCTAAAATTCCCAGTTTCACCACTTTATACCATTCACCAACTTTTTGTCTCTGACCTCAAAATATTATGAGATATATCCTCCAGTTTTTAGGAGATGAAATAGTGAAACTCCAAAAAGCCATCAGCTTCAAGAGTTGTTTTTTCACCCAGCAACAGTCCCAATCTCCAATTTTTAGCAGAGGAAATAATGAAACCTCAGCTGCGATCGGTAGAACAAAATACACGGCCCTTATTAACAGCTAAAAACTCCCCACATCAAAATGATAAAATCTAAAAACCATCAGTTTGAGTCATTGTTTTCAACCAGCAATTCTGTCCCCTCTTCGTCCCTCAGCTTTGATCCACCATTAACCAACCCCCGCCGTCCGAAACGAACAAGATCAAGAAGCTTTCTCCTGGCATCATAAACTGGATTCAGGCAAACCAAATACCCCCTCTCGTAAGCCTCTCTAAGAAAAACAGTATGCCTCTTCCCCTTGGTGGACAAATAGAATATCCCGGGGTGATCCAAGAACAAATCCCTTATATTAAACTCGATCCCAAACCACTTCCTGAAATGGCTAATCTTCTCAACTTCCACCGTCTTCTCCACCGTCAAACTCAAAAACTCGTGAACTATACCAACTGCCCTCTTCTCCAATGCCATCACACAACCGTTATCAGATATCTTCTTCAACTCACTCATACTCATCTTATCATAGGGCCCCACACAAGGCAACCTCTGCCACTCCCTAACTTTAGCCTTGAAAACCTTACTCAGCCTCATCCCCGGAGGATACCCATGTCGAAAACTAAACTTAATCTCTTCCCCATCAACACCTTCTTTACAACACTCCTCAACCCTCCACTTCTCAACAGCAGAACTAAAACAAGAACTCTTAAAAACACCATTGTTACAACCAACAAGTTTCACTAAATGAGTACCGGGTTCTTGAGCATTATCAAAAACTCTAAAAAGCCGAGAGTTTTTCGCAATTACAGAGTCCTCAAAGTCATCAGGCAGACCCATTTCCCTCCACACCTTAAAGAGGGCCCTGAGCGGCAGAGTCTTTGAAACCGACATTGTCAAAAGCCGGACCAGCCTGTCTACGACAATGGGTAAGTCGTCGTTTATCGCCTCCGATTCTTGTCGGGCGATTTGGAGGGCGGAGGGGGTTAAACGGCAAAGAATTTGCGCCGTTTTGGGGTCGTGGGAAATGAGGAATATGTGGGGGTATTTTCGGAGGAAGGAGGCGGCGCCGCGGTTGAGGTGGAGTTTTTGGGAGAGTTTGGAGAGGAAAGGGAGGGAAACGACGGCGTTTTTGGGGTTGGCGAGAATGAGGTCTTGGATGGAGATGACTTTGAGGAGGTTTTTGTAAGAATCCATGAGTTTTTCGAAAGTGGGATCTCTGGCTCTGGAGGCTACATACTGGGAAGAGGTGGTTTTGGGGCGAGTGATGGTGATGGAGGGGAAATGGGTTTTCTTGGTGATGGATTTCAGTAACTGGGTCGCCATGGAAATGGGTTATGGAGGAAAGTTTCCACTGGTTCAATAATCAAACCATAATCACACAACTGGTTTACAAATTGGAAAGTTTACTCCTTTCTTACTCTTCCATCTTCAAAATAAAAGGTACAAAACCACAAATTCATTATTGAGGTATGTTAAAACCAAAAAGGAAAAAAAAAAAAAAAAAATTATGAAAGGAACCAACAATCAAGAACACAACCAGAAACTAAAATCACCATTCGTTCAATCTCATCACAATCCACGCAAGAGCTTCAAAAATAACTTACGATTTGATTTAATCAACCCCAGTTTGTACTTTCGCTTTGATTTTCTTGTAATAAGGTGTTATAAAAAAAAAAAAAAAAAAAACACATCTTTTTTGAAAGAAAAACGCGGAAGCAGAAATCGATGAGAGTGAAGAAAGAACAATAAAAAGTTCTTACCTTTACCGCCAAAGCTCATCCCAGCAGCTAGCTGTGACGTTCGCCCGAGTGTTTTTAGGTAATTAGGGTGTTGATGTGGAGAAAAGTACAACCGTTGAGATAAAATACATCGGTTGATCTAACGGCTCAAATTATTTTTAGTATTGTAATTATTTTTTTTACTTCAATTTTCATGTAATAAGGCAAATAGCACATTTCATACTTATTTTGAAGTAAATAACACATTTTTTAAATCATAATAAATTAGAGTACATTCTCATTTTGGAGGTCGTACTTGTTGGAGATTGCCGGAAAAACAACGTCGTTTTAGATCTCGCCGTTGAAGATGTCGTAAAGTCCTCCATTTCTTCGAAATCTCGTCAAGGTTATGTCCAGATTTTGTCGTCCTCGACACTGACAGTGATAAGATCTCACTATCGCGTCATTACGATTCAGATCCCGCAGAGATCTCGTAAGCAATGGAGCTCGTCGACACCGCCAGGAGGTTTAGGCTTTGATTTCGCGTTTTTTTTTCCCGGTTTTGTTGAGCTTTGATGCAAGATTGATAGAGATGATGCTTTTGTTTGGGTGGCGATTGTGGGCGGCGGGTTGTGGGTAGCGAGGTGTAGCCGGCAAGGTTTGGGCTGTGGGGTCCAGTGTTGGACCTTTGGGCCGGTCCGATGCTTTAATTTTTCAGGCTCGGCAGGCAGGCCCAATGGCCGGCCCATCCAACTAAAATTTTCAAACTCAGGCTCGGGCAACCTGAAAATGGACACATCACCGGAGCCTGTCGCCGTGTTATCGCCGTCAGTCAGAATTTTTTTAAATTTTTCCTGTCATACCCGATTTGTCCGAACTGCCCAAAGCCTGAAAAGTTGACCAACAGATAAATTTTTGACTGTGTGGAGCCCGACCTGACCCGAAGCCCGACCTTAACGACTAGTTTTTTGACCGTTGCCCGATTTTCTGCCCGAACCCGATCTGCCGAAAACAAAACTAGTCGTTGGATCCCAATTTGGGGGGAGAAATTGATTTTTTAACCCAAAAATTTCCCTATAAATACCCTCCATCCCGCACACATTTTTCTCACTCAAACTCTCTACACATTTTTCTCACTTAAACTCTCTCAATCCCTCTCAATTTCTCTCAATCTCTCTCAATTTCTCAAATCTCTCTCACAATTTTTCTAAAAACTATCACATTATCCTAAAGTTCTCTCTCTCAAATCGCTCTTATTTTTTTATAATGGATTCTTTTGGTTATAGTGGTATTCCCGTTGAGGCCCAATACAACATGGAAGAAGGACAATTTCCCACTAATGAATTTGTTACACAGGAATCTACTAATCCGAGCCCTGGTGGACGTACTGGAGGTCGTGGTCACAATGGTAATGGGCGTGGAGAAGCGCTAAGTGTAAGTACGACTGCGTCTGCAAGTGTTGCAACCTCCAGGAGAAAATGCAAGTGCACCTCGACAGTTTGAGATCACTTCGACATAATTGAAGAGATCGACAATGAAGGTAACACTAAACATATAGCTTAGTGTAAATATTATTTATCTAAATTACAAGGTGACACTATTCACGACACCACACACTTGAGAAGACACTCCGAAAAGTGTCTTCAAAAGCTTAGCCAGTCCGGTGGACCCAAACTCCGTGAAACACAATTATCTTTTGATCGCGCAATTGGTGGTCTAACCACTTGGAAAAAATGATCCGTAAGTAGATCGTATGAAAGTTGCACGAATGATAGCTGCATTAGATCAACCACTTAGTTTTGTAGAGCATCCTAATTGGCAATGATATATTAAAATTGGACATAATCTTAATGCACAATTCACTTCAAAAACTACTCTTAGGAAAGATTTATTAAGATTATTTAAAAAAGAAAATGAAGCATTAATAAACCTTTTACACTCGACTAGCGGGTGCGTTGCGTTAATGGCATATATTTAGTCTGTCGTTGCCAATAAAGATTATTTATCTGTAACCAGACATTACTTTAAAGGATTTGATTTCGATAATAGAATATTAGGTTTTAAATGTGTTCTAGGATCACATAGCGCGGATTTAATATATAATACAATTTTAAATGTAATTGATGAATTTAGACTAAGAGTTAAAGTAATTGTTATAACATTAGATAATGCTAGTGTCAATATAAAAGCAATTGAGTTCTTTGAAAATAATTTAAGTTTATTCGGTGACAGTACTATTTTCCACCAACGTTGTGCATGTCACGTAATTAATTTAATAGTTAAATCCGATTTAAAAGAAATGGGTACTTACATTAATAGAATTATAGATAGTCTTGCATGGATTCAAGGTAGTAACCAAAGACAAGAAGATTGGTTTAGGTTCTTACAAGCATTAAATATACCACATAGAAGCACAAACTCTAGAGTACAGGAACCGCAACAACAAGATGAAAACTCGCATTCATTTTTGAATATTTTTGGGTTGAAGAATAAGAAGAAGACAACTCAAACAGAAGCTGGGAGTGGATCTTCATCAACAAGTGGCAGCGGCGGCGACAACTTCAATGAGCTTATGGCGTACCTCAGTGAGAGCTTAATAGTCGACAGTACTAGAGAATTGTTTAACTTAGTTCAATGATGGAGGGCACGAGCATTAACTTGGCCAACCTAACTCAATTGGCAATGGATATATTTTCGATCCGAGTCTCCACTGTTTCATCCGAACAAGCCTTCAGTACGACAGGACGAATACTTGAGGAATGTCGAAACACATTGCAAAGGGACATTGTTGAAGCCTTGGTCTGCATTAAGGATTGGGATCATGCCGATCAATGTCTACATGATACAATTTTACCGGCAAATCAAGAATGGATCGATGAATTTAATAGATTAACATTTGATTTTGAAGACAATCCTTCAATTTCAAATTAAATTGTAAATTTGTAATTTGTAAATATGTATTTGCTTTTGAAATTATAATTGTATAACTTTGTAAGTTTGTAAAATTTGTAATTTGTCACAAAATGATTGCATTCTTTTTTCCTTACGAAGTTTTTATCCCAATTGAGTTTTTCTTGGTAAGGTTTTTAACGAGACAATCATAAATTACGAATTTAAAAATTAATATACAAAGTTAATTTATTAAATTGTGTTAATAATGTGTGTTGAATGTTGATTTTAGTTTTTATATAATTTTAACACAAAATAACTTAATAATTATAAAAATTAAAAAATATAAAAAAAGTTTTCGGGCATTTCAGGTGGGCTCGGGCCGCTCGGCTAGGCTCGGGTAGCCAAATACAGGCCTACGGCCCATCCACGGGCCTTCTTGGGCTCGGGCGGGCGGCCCAAAAATTTCAGGCGGGTCGGGCTGGGCATCAGACAAAAACTCGGTATTTTCGGGCAGTTACGGGCGGCCCATCTAAAATTCCAGCACTAGTGGGGTCTAGTTTGTTGGGAAGAAAAGTACTTTTGGGGTTGATTTTAGGGTTAGTGTTAGGGTTTATGGCTTTAATTTGGGGATTTTAGGTTAATTTTGTAATTAAACCATTTTAAAAGAAATTTATATAAATAAATCATTCATTTAACATTTTTTATTTTTTATATTTCAAAAATCTGTGTGTTAAATAACTCTAAAAAAATTTTTAGTAAATTTTTTTTTACTAGTAAATCCAATATTTACACGTAAATACAAGATTTATTAGTCATTAGAGTGAGCGATCGGATTTCTAGATAAATACATTTTTTTTTAGGTAATATATGACATTTCATACTAAATACTGTATTTATCACATTTAATGGTTGTTGGCGTTGGTGGTTGGAATTCCGGGTAAATATGGTATTCACAGGTAAATATTTATAGGTAAATACTGTATTTATCAATCGCCGACGACCAAGTTTCTAAGAAATACAATATTTACGGGTGAATACCTTATTTACCGATATTCAGCATCACGGTTGGTTTATCAGGTAAATATATTACTTTTGAGTAAATACGACATTTACTGGTCCCTGAAGCTAGCGACAAGGTTCCAAGCAAATAAAGTATTTACAAGTAAATATAATATTTTTTTTTGTTAAATATGCTCTTTCCAGGTAAATACATATTTACCAGTAAATACGGTATTTAATGGTTGCCAAAGCCAGTGGCCGGATTTTTGAATAAATAAGGTATTAACAAAAAAATAAATTATTTATTGGTAAGTATGGTATTTTACCAGTCGTCGGTGTCGATGACCGGATTTTTTTAATAACTATGGTATTTATAAATAAATACGAAATTTACTGATAAATACAGTATTTAGTGGTAAATACGTTATTTAATGGTCGTCGGTCCCCGGCTCCAGCAAGGGCCATAGTGGACCTTATTATAGGGGGAAGGAGGGAGATAATTTAGAGGTATTTTTAGATTTTTAATATTGTTGGAGGCCTAAGAAATTAAATTGTGTTGTAAATTATATATGTTAAAAAATTGTGCTATAATTTACTAATTACATTACTAATTGGACTATTTCGCCCTTTGTCTCTCTTTGCATAATCTCTTTGTATAATTATTTTTATACTTCGCTAGTTGAACTCTGATGGACACACACTCGCATGCATCGAACTAAGCTAGTCTCAAATGGCAAACAAACTAGTGTTTGGTAACCGTATTTGGACATTATCAACAAATCTCGTCACTGTTGAACTACTTTTATCACATATTCACAATATGTATTACTCCAGTGCTAGCTTCATTGAGAAAAATATGTGTCCTCTTTGAAATAAGATGGTAAGAAAGGTGATCAACTCGTCAGAAAGTCTAGAGGAACTCAAAAAATTAACGGGATCTCCAAAATATTACCAACAATACAGACCTGATCTCTAGCTGTATATATAACCCTATATTAGCCACCAATATTTCCACAACAAAAGCCCAAATTTTATTAGCCGTGTTTAGAATTGATTCCGTTTTTATTTTTTACATTTTTCGAGAAAGAAAAATGAAAACGTTCTTAAAATGACGTTTGACGCAATAAAGATAAAAAACAGAAATGAAAATAATTTTTTAATTTAGTATAAAATGAGAGAGAAAAGAAAAATGAATTTTAATCGTTTTTCATTTTTTGTTTTCGTTTTCTCCTTTCTCGAGTAGAGAGAGAGAAAGAGAGACGTTAATAGGTTTTTTTTTTTTTTATACTGAAAACAATCTCTTGATAAAACTACCAAACGCATTTTCAAAAATGATTTATGTCTGAGATTGAAAATGTTTTCATTTTCATTTTCATACAAAAAAAAAATATCATTTTGGAACGAGTTCCAAACGCGCCCATTGTCTTTCTTTATTACGGGGTTATTCTTTTACATTTTTGAGTTAAGGTGACTTGAGTAATGATCTTGAGTTGAGTTTGAGTTATAACTTGAGTTGAATTTGTAACTTGAGTTTGTGTTTGGATGTCCATATTTGAGTTATGATTTGAATTGATAATCTTTTTAAGTTTGTGTTTGGATGGGTCAAAACTTAAATTTGTATTTAGATAATATTTTAATAAAAACTCAATGGTGATGAAAAAATTTAATAGGGTATATGGGCGAGGTTTTATTCGTCTCTGCGTTGTGAATGCATAGAAAAAAAATCATCTCAATCAGAATTAAAACGAAAAAATTATGGCATTTTTAAGAATAGAAAAAATATTGTTTATTAATTTAAATTCGAGTTTATATGAACTCGAATTGAATAGGAAACTTGAACTCGAGTTTAGTCCCAAACTCGAGTTCAAACTCAAGTTTTACAAAAGAATATGAACTTAAATAAAATTATAACTCGAGTTCAAAATTTTTTTAAGTTTCGTCGCAAAAGAACAACCCAATGTCTTTTGGTTAATCAAAGCTATTAGTCTTGAAAAGCAATAACAATGGCCTTGAGCAAATATTGCTTGATCTTAGCTTTTCTTGAAGTTTTGAGCATTGATGCAAGCTTAGAGGCACGTCATCTAATGCGAACGACAACACAACCTAACGCCCCTACTACCAATATCCCAAATATATATGCCTTTCATACCTAACTTGGCACCTTTGTCCATTGCCATCCCAACTTTGCCACAACCAACCTCCCCGTCTCAGCCTAGGCCCACGGCTTTGTCTCCTCTTCCCTCCAGCCTAAGATGACGCTGCCACCCCTCCCCTCGGTGGCTTCGCTTCCAACCATTCCCTCAATTCCAACAACGATTCCTTCTATCCCATTCCTCTCCCCACCACCTTCTAGCACTAGTCCTTGAAGAAATTTTCCTTTGCTTTGAAGAACATATTTGGTCTACGTAATTTGTCTCCTTGTTCTAAATGGAGCTTTTTATGAGTAATCTATTTACTTTGTTTGCCATGAAGTTATTGTTGTATACTTGATTATTTATCATGTATATTTAAGACTTCTTTTATTCTTGTATGTATGAAGAGTCAAGGTATATGCAGAGACTTGTGGTTTGTTTAAAACAAATTTGTTAGTTTATTTCGTTCTATTTTTATATTCTGCGTGTATGCATCCACTTGAGATTGTATTTCACCACAATGTGAGAAAATATAAGATATGTCCCTTCTTTTATAGCTAAATCTGACACTTTACCTTGTGATCATTCTTAGAAAAAAATTCCATATACCTTAAAAATGTACACAAAAAGTGATTTTTTAATTTCTAGATTTTTATATAAACTTAGGCAAGATAAGAACATTGTAACTAAGCATGTCAATACATTAATCACAAATTGTGAGAGGCAATTATCATCAATTCTACGGCCCTTATCATCCTCGTTAACAGAAAAGAAAAAGAGATAATATTTACGAGTTTCATGCAAGAATACATTAATCACAAATTGTAAGAAGTAGTCACAATTAGTAGAAGGTAGCTAGCTTACAAAAACCTAAAAACCAATAAAAACAATAAATAGAAAGTTGTCTAGGAAAAGAGTAGGAAAAAAAAAAAAACATAAACAGGCTTCCACTATTAATGTACATTCCACAAGATCTTGATTCTTTCTTGCAAAAAGGATGTCTTATTATAAAAAGAAAAAAGAAAAAAAAAACTTTTTTCATAAAGAATGTTGGGAAAATAATAAAAACAAGAGACAGACTATGCGCATGTATGGGAGAGGGCTTCTTAATCGTATGTCTAAAAGTTATATTTGGAAGTATTTGAATAATTTGTCAAAAGTGTTTGGACTTTTTAGAAGAATTTCTAGTCAAAATCTCAAAAATGAGACTTCTAAAAAAGTACTTGTGACTTGTCAATAGACTTTGAACTTGTACCAAGTTGAAGGCATAATGAAACTTTATTCCAACACTTTCATTCTATTATTGGAAAATCTAAAAATCATTTTAAACATTAAGCTATTTGTTGCAAAAACCTACTGAAAAGTCATACTTTTATTTCTACTCTTCTATCCTAAAAGCAAAAACAAAAGCTTGCCAAACAAACTCTATGATGGCGTAGTCATCTTCAATATAGCCTTAAAGTACACAAGGTATTTTTGTTCCTTCAATTATATTTTGGGAAATAAGTAAATGGTACATTATGTAATTACTGCAAAATTGCAACGGTGAGAAAAGAAAGCAAAAAAAAAAAAAAAAAAAAAAAAAAAAAAAAAAAAAAAAAACTGAAGATATAACAAAAATTAGGATTTGAAGAAAAAAATTTCGTGCAAGTTTAATTGTGACAGTCTGTAGGATAAATATCAATATAAACAGGGAACTAAAAGGGACGTTTTATTTTGAAAAGAAAAAATTGGGTTAATTTGCCCCCAAGTGAGTCACAATGACGAAGCCACAACCAAGTGAGTCACGGCGTTTGTCCCCACTAGCTAAAATTTTGAAAGCTTGGTTAAATTCCTTAAAATCTTATACAATTTTCATGGATGTTGTGCCCTTACGGATTAAAAAAACATTATTATTGTGCTCACACTGAATAATTAAAATACGTACTATGTCCACTGATAAATTTTTTTTTCTCGCTCTGCCCCAAGTGTTAGGGGTCGTGTGTTGGATAGGCTGGGTCGCAAGGGGGTGTGCACAACAGTAAGTTGGGTAATGCGGACGGCATAGACATCGGCTTGATGGTGCCCATCTGGGGGTGGGCGCGCTTTGTTGGCTGTTCAGGGGTGGGGCTGGCTAACTGCGCGGAGCAAGTGTGAGTGCGAGGTGGGGAGCGACACGGTAGGTGAAGGCTAAGGAGTTGGAAGGGTTGATGGGTGTTTAGGATATGTAAAACTAAGGATTACTCTTCTTTGTTTCTTAAAAAAAGTAAGGTTTTGGTTATCCATGTTACATACTTTATCATTAATTTTCAAAATTACTATTTATATATATATATATTCTAACATAGAGCTGTAAGTTTGGGCTGATTAAACGGGCTGGCCCGAGGTCCGCTATTGTTGGCCCTGGCTCAGCCTGACTCGACCCTAAATTTTTTGGATTTAGGAGCGGACTGGGTCAACGCTCTCTCCTTTTGGGCTGGCCTGGGCCGGCCTCAACATTATTTTTTTAAAATATCTTATAAAATTCTAAACCAACCATAAACTTTTGGAGTTTATGGCCGGACTGGCTTGACCCTTTCTCTTTTAGCCTGGCCTGAAATTTCCTTATGAGCTGCAGGGCATGGGCTGGACTGGATCAGGCGGCCTAAACTTACACCTCTAGTTCAACGGCTCCGATCTATTCTCATTAAACTCTCAATGGTTTAGATTATTTAGGTATCTTTGTCATTTCACTTAAAAAAAATGACATGATTAGTTGGAGGGAATAGATCTCTCGTGTCCCCTTATTTCTATCCGTGCTTCTAATAACATCGTGACATGTAAATTAAAATGCCAAGTGAACTAAAATTTTTTATTACGTCAATTAAAAAGTCGTAATGTTACATGTTATTATTATTGAATGAACAAGGAAAAGGACACAAAAAAGGGACATTGAACCCCATCCTATAGCAGGAGGGGGCGTACGTCAGTGTAAATCATCATATATTATTTCCCACTGAAACTGAAAGCCACCAACTTAGGAATCATGTGTAGAACATCTAAATGAGTTAACTATAGACAATTATATATATATATATATATATTCGTCTATATAATATTGATAATATTAGATAACCAAACACAGACGACAAAAATAATTATTTGACTTCCAAACTACTTTTCCAACATTTTAGTTGTACTTGCATGCATTTTGTGTCATATTCTCAAACTAAGAAGGTAAGAAAGTTGAACTAACTTGGTACAGCAGTTCAAACAGTCCACAGACATCCTCACTCAACCCGAACATCACACTATTTGTTTCATCTATAAATATCCCAAACACTAATCATACAAACCAAAAGCACTTTACATATTGATACTCCCACACGCACACTATATATATATATATATATATATAATATCTTTGTCCTGAAATCTTCATATTCATATACACAAAATGGCATTCAACCTCAGTGGCTTCACATTGACCTTGTTTGCTGCTTTTGCCTTCATGAGCATTGATGTTGGTCTAGCAGCTCGTCATCTTCTGCAAGCACCAACAGGGCCCAATTTACCAAGGCCCAACTTGCCACAAATACCCACCATACCCTCTCTTCCTCAACCCAACTTGCCAAATTTGCCCACAGGCCCAACTCTGCCTCAGCCCAAATTGCCCACTGGGCCCATAACATTCCCAAATCTTGGCCTCCCACCAATGCCATCAGTGACTTCACTTCCAAACATTATTCCCTCCATTCCAACCACGTTTCCTTCCATTCCATTCTTCTCCCCACCGCCTTCAACCAAAAGCCCTTGAAGAAAACTTCCATGCACGCATGCATGCAATATTCCTTCCAGGATGTTCTCTACGTACTTTATATATTTGCCTTTGTTTGTGATTATCGCTCATGTATACTTTATATTCATGTATTTGTATGCTTAATAATATGATTCTCCTATACGATCTGATTTGGCTCTATATATTTATATCCTGCGTGTGACAATAATGTATATGCTTGAGATTGTACTGCTGTTAAAACATGAAAAAATTGTTGCCTCTATTCAACATTACTGTTTGGAATGCAAGAAATTACTGAATGAAAATTAATTTGTTAATTATTTTACAAAAGGAGAAAAGAACATGAGAATCATTGCGAATGGAAGTACAACGAGACTAAATTACTTTATGTAGTGAGAAGTTACCCATTTGAGTAAAGTCTAAACTTAAAATAATGTTCCTAACTTTTTTGTTTTAATGGAATCCATCTTTGTTAGACCCTGATAATATTTTCTTGTGATTACATTCACGAGCAGAGAAAAAAATGCTGAGAATAATTTGTTAATTATCTTTCAAAAGGACTTAAGTAGAAAGCATTGCGAATGGAATTACTACTAGAATAAATTACATTAGGAAGTCAGAAGTTATCCATTCAACCTAAAGTCTAGGGATGCAAATCACATGTCCGATTTTTAATAGCTCAATTAGTGTCTAACCAATTATATTATGACACATCATTAAATCAACTCAAATATCAAAGTATGGAAAAGTTTATTAGAAAAATATTTCAAATCTTTGAAATGACATGGTATAATATGGTTGGTCAGACACCATTCTAATATACTTAACAGCTTTTTTTTTTACGGAATCTATCTTTATTAAACCCAATTAATCTTGTCTTGTTATTATAATTCTTGAGCTTAAAAAAAATGAAAAACTAAAGCTCTGAATAGTTTGTTAATTGTTTTGCGAAAAGAGGAAAGAACATTAAAAGAATTGCGAATGAAATTACAACTAAAAAAATTACTTTAGGGAGTGGGAAGTATTAACGGAAAGTCTAAACTCAGAATAAAAGTTAGAAGTTATCTAATCAACATATATAAAGTTTTAACTCAATCCTAATGCACCAAATGTTTGTTTACGAAATGGAGAAAGGAGAAAAATACCTCTTAAAAATGCATGAGTCAAGATCACTGCACCTTACTTTTAATTAATAAACTTTATAATTAAATAAATATACTAACAAAAGGTATTAATCAAGAATGAGAAGTAAAATTAATACCCATGTTAATTTTTTTTATGATTAATTATCTCTAAAAGGTGCGTGTCAATTGTGTCGAGTCTTTAAGTACCAGTTTATGTAGTTTAACATCGATAGTTTATTCTAACAGTTTGTTAATATTTCTAATGATTAATTTTTTTTAATCTTCTGTTGTATCTAATTTAAACTCACACCTCAGTGATGTATGGTTGGCGAGCATGGATGACCCGTTAAACGATGATTTTTTAATTGAGGAAAACCTTGTTGTATGTTTGATACTTTACAAACAGATTATTATTATGAGATCTCCCAATCACAAATTCAAAATTTAGAGAAAATTATAAGAATAATCATTTTTCTCATCATTTTACTATTTTAACCATTAAGAAATATTCTGGTGAAATATAAATCGTATTCTGGTAGAATACGAAGAAATATCCTCCCAAAATTTTTTTTTTCTGAAAGAGTATGAAAGATATCCTACTAAAATATTAAAAATGTTTCGACTATTGAGGGTAAGTTTGGAATTTTAAAAATATTTAATTTAACTATTTTTATCATTTTAATTGTAAAAGGGTAGAAATCAAGGAGCTAATCTTTAGAGGTTAGAAATTAATTAGGATACCTATTTAAGGGATATTTCTCTTATTTTCTCTTTAGTTTTTGAACAACAAAAAAGTAGGATTCTTTACTTGTTTCTTTTTGGTTGTTTAGATAAAAAGAAATTAATTAAAGCTAGGAACAATTTTATAGTTGTCCTTAAGAAAGTGAAAAGAAACGTTGCGAATTCGAATTACAACCAAAAAATGAATTAGTTTAGGAAGTTTGACTTATCCATTCATTAATGTAAAGTGCAAACTTAATCTAATGTACCTAACTGCTTTTTCTAAGGAATTCCTCATCTCATTATTAACAGATATCTTATTCTCTTTAATTATATATCAAGATTCTAGGGCACTATTTGGGAAGAATTAAGGGTAGAATTCTTTACTTAATATATATTTTTTCCTTTATCCTAAAGAAGGTGTAGCTAAGAATAATTTGTTCATTATTTTTAATAAAGGGAAAAGAAAAGAAAAAGCATAGTGAAATGACATAAAACTAGAAGCAATTACTTTAGAATTTTAGATGTTACCCGTTGAATGAAAAAATCTAAACTTAATATTCTAATGCACCTAAATTTTAATACGAAATCCAACTTTTTAAAACAAATTAATTAGTCTTTCTCTTGATTAACATTCTCTAGAAGGTGTGTGTCGTTTCGAGTCTTTTGGTGGCGGCCAGTTTATGTTGTTGATTTTCTATTGTATCATAAAAGCCACAGATTAGTGATATTTTAGTCTCTTAATTAATTTTCTTAAAAGATCTTTGGATGCTACATGTATTTTCTAATTTAATTTTGTCGGGGTTTGAGTGCGACAAATTCTCTCTTTAAGTTCTTACCATCCTCTTTCACACTATCACTTTTATGTGTCTCCATCAACAAGTATTCGAAAGAGAAAAATCTCAAGATTCTTTACTCGTTCCTTTTTTTTTTGGGTTCTCGAGCTTAAAAAAAAATTAAGCGATAAATAATTTGTGATCAATTGTCTTGGAAAAGGAAAACGGACACGAAATGTATTGTGAATGGAATTATATAAAGTAAAATAAATTACTTTAGGGAGTTAGAAGTTATCTCATATATTTAAGGATTAATTACAAAAATTTCTCTTAAATTATACACCTGGTGATAATTTTCTCTTTAATATTTGAAACATAATATTTGTTCTCGTGAATAATGAAATGTTAAAAAAAAGCACTCTCTCTTAGTTTTTTTAATAGAAATTGACATTTAATTTATTATTTTAAGGTATTTTAGTAGCTCTATGGTTTAAAATTTAATTTAAATTTAAAACTAATATAAATTTAAAACTAATATAAATTTAAACATTTAATTATGATACATCCATTATTGATTGAATTTAAGTTAAAAATTTTATGAATCTTTTTTGGTAGAATAAAAAAATTTATGAAGTTTTTCTAATATTTAAATTAGTTTAAATTTAAATTAAATTTTAAACCATAGAATTGTCAAAATACCCTAAAAATAACAAATTAAATGTTAATTTCAATTAAAAACTTAATGGAGGGGGATTTTTTTTGTTAATATTTCATTGTCTAGGGAGAATGAGATGTTACATTTTAAAGATCAGAGGGTAAAGTGTTACAAAAGGTATAATTTAGTAGGCATTTTTGTAATTAAACTTATATTCAACGTAAAGCCTATACTCAATATAACATACCTAACCTTTTTTTTCTCCTTATGAAATCCATCTAATTTGTTAAACCGAATTAATCTTTTATCGTGAGTATCATTCTTGAACTAAAGACGATAAAAGCTAAGACTAATTTGTTAATAGTCTTAAAAAAGGAGGAAAGAACGTCAAAAGCACTACAAATTGAATTACAACTAGAATTAATTAGTTATGGAAGCTACTCATTCAACGTAGTCTATACTGATCAAACTAATATATGTGATGACTTTTCTTTTTCCAGAACGTCAAAAGCACTACAAATTGAATTACAACTAGAATTAATTAGTTAAGGAAGCTACTCATTCAACGTAGTCTATACTGATCAAACTAATATATGTGATGACTTTTCTTTTTCGGTAATCCATCTTTGCTCGACCCAGTTAAATTTTTTTCTTGTGATTATAATTTTTTTGAGCTAAAAAAAAAAAACTGAAGTTACAAATAATTTGTTAATTGTCTTACGAAAAAGGAAGAACATGGAGAACATTGTGAATGAAATTACAAATAGAATAAAATACTTTTGGAAGTTGGAAGTAACCCATTCAACGTAAAGTCTATAACCAATCAAATCTATCAATTTTTTTTCCCCCTAATCCACCAGATAATCTTTGCTTGTGACTATGATCAATCTGGAGCTGAAAAAAAAAGTCGCGAATAATTTGTTAATTGTCTTGCAAAAGAGGAAAGGACGTGGAATGCATTAACGTATAAAGTCTAAACTCAAGCTAACCCTAATGGCTTTTTTTAGGAAATTCATCTTTATTCAACTAAGTTGATCTTTTTTTGTGATTATAAGTCCCAAGATGAAACATAATAAAAAGAAAATTAAAGCTACGTGTAGTTTGTTAATTGTCTTACGAGATGAGGAAATAACATGGAATGTAATGCGAATGAATTACAACTGAAATAAATTACTTTAGGAAGTTAGAAGTTATCCATTCAACGTAAGCCAAAACACAATCTACGTAATGGTTTTGCTATAAGTAATTTGTTAATTTTCCTTACAAGACGAGAATAGAGCGTGGAATGTAATGCGAATGAAATTACAACTGGAATAAATTACTTCAATAAGTTAGAAGTTATCCATTCAACGTAAAGTCTAAACTCAATCTAATATACTTAATGACTTTTTTTTTACAGAATCCATCTTTGTTTAACTCAGTTCATCTTTTCTTGTGATTCTAATTTCCGAGATGAAAACAAATAAAAAAAAAGATTAAAGGTACAAGTAATTTGTTAATTTTTTCTTATAAGAAGAGGAAAGTACATGGAATGTAATGCGAATAAATTACAACGAGAATACATTACTTTAGGAAGTTAGAAGTTATCCATTCTACGTAAAACCGAAACTCAATCCACCTAATGGATTTTTTACGGAGTTCATCTTTGTTCAATTCAGTTGATCATTTCTTGTCATTATCAAGTAATTTGTTAATTTTTCTTACGAGAGGAGAAAAGAACATGGAATGTAATGCGAATGAATTACGACTAGAATAAATTAATTTCGAGATGTAAAACAAAACTACTAAAGCTACGAATAATTTGCTCATGTTCTCCAAAAGAAGAAAAGAACATGGAAAGTACTTGTGAATGAAATTACAACTTGAATAAATTACTCTATGTAGTTAGAGGTTACCCATTTAGCGTAAAGCCTAAACTAAAAATAATGTTCCAAATTTTATTTTATGGAATCCATTTTTTTAAACCCTATTTATATTTTCTTGTGATTATCATTCTCGAACTCAAAAGCAGAAAAAAATAACAACTAAAGCTTAAGAATAAGTTCTCAATTATCTTGCAAAAGGAGAAAAGCACACTGAAAGCATTGCGAATGTAATTACAACTAGAATAAATTACTTCAGGAAGTTAGTAATTATCCGTTGAGTGATGCTTTTTTTATTGGGGAAAACCATATTGTATACTTGATACTTTACAAACAGTTTATTATTGTGAGACATCCCAATCTTACAAGAATAATTATTGTTTCCCAACATTCAATTACTTCTGCCATTAAAAAATATCCTCGCAAAATGTGAAAGGTATTTTGGTAAAATACGAAAATATCCTATGAAAAACAAATCTAAATGAATATAAAGGATATCCTACCAGAATATTAATGGCATAAATTTAAATGAAATAAAATAGTATTTTTCTTTTTTATGGCATTCTTCAAACTTTCTCTATACATTTTCACTACGTCTTCAAGTATAGATTTTTTTTTTCTGTAAAATGAGATAAAAAAAACTTTACTAAACAAGGCAAAACTATCTTACAAATAATACATAAATACAAACAAACTTAAAATAAGCATAAAACAACAAAAAAAGCAAGACAGGAGAAACATCTAAGTTCTTCCCATTTTAGAACCCTTCGCGCACGGCGAGCTCTTGTAGGATGACTCTTTCATCTCCAGATTAACGTTCGATTCCTTTTCTCAATTGTAACAAGATCTACCAATTTTTTCCATGAACCCGGTCAAGCAACAATATCTATATATATATATATATATATATATAGGATTCCGTTCAGTTTTATTTCCAATTTAATCCACAGAAAATTATTGTTTTATCTCTGGAAATTTTTTAATTAACAAGCTAAATCAAGGACATTTGATGTTTCTTTTTCTTTGTTCTTTTCCTGAAGCAAATTAAAGAGCAAAAGAAAAAAATATAAAGGAAAATAAGTTGAAGCTAGGAGCAGTTTTTGAATTGTTTTAATATTAAAGATTGCGAAAAAAGGAAAGTATATTGTGATCTTTTCGTATAGGAATTTTTATTTTGAAGGTTCTCTTACAATAATTTATATAAGAAAGAAAATAATAATAACGTTGTGGACAAATTTCCAGTAAGCAGTCAAGGAACACTCTCTACCTTTACACATTACTCACGACCTAAAGTGTCTAAAGCTCTCAAAAAAATCAAACTTTTTCTTAGTTGAGAAATATGCCTAACATTTGTTAATGCCCTCACAATTCCATCAAACATTTCCACCTTCATAATACGTATTTCAACAACTTTAGCACTAGAATTATCAGCCATCAACAAAGTATCGACGTCACAGGACTTATAATAATAAAACCACTCCTTATATAGACACATATAAAACGAGCGTCCAGAATCTAAGATCTAAGAGTCAGAAATATTTTCATTAGCAATAATAGAATACACATCATCATCACCATCATATCTATCACCAATAACATTTGCAGAATCTGAAATCTCTTGGGATTCTTCCTTTCTCTTTTCTTCAAGATGTTTTATCAGTCTTCACAGTTTCTCCTAATTGCCCCTTCTTACGACAATATAATATCACTCAATACCCTTCTTTGAACGGGATTGGGAACGATCATCTCTCTTATTATAACATTTCCCTCGTGACTTACTCCTACCCCTATATTCTGAATCTGACTTTGCCTCTAAAACTTGATCATTATGAGATGTACTACTAGGTTTTTTCACATTTGCAGTCTCTAATAGAGTTGTTAACACCTCATCGACAGTTAACGTCATCTTTCCAACTAAAGTGTAGTCACCAAATTCTCACATGATTTGGGTAGGGAGGCCAACAAAATTACAACTTTATCTTCCTCATCAATTTAGACCTCTACACTTAATAATTGAGTTATACACTTATTAAAATTGTTTATATGATCCCTAACGTCACTTTCCTCATCCATCTTCAACCCATACAATTTGCTTATATAAACTTTTCTAATTTTTTCCATAACTCAGAAGGAGATGTTTCATTCATAACACTATATTTCGGTTCAGAAGCCAAACTTAAACGAATAGTGTTTACCACTCTCGCTTCTAGTTCTTCCCAATCTTCATCTTTCATCTTTTCAGGCTTCTTTCTTTGCAGTGCTTTCAATAATCCCTGTTGAATCAGAACATCCTTTACCATACTCTGCTAGATGCTGAAATTATTTTTCCCATCAAAACGCTCAATTTGCTCAAACTTTATTCCGAACATCATCTTGGATTTTTTTTTAAATATTCACCACAACTCTGATATCAGTTGTTAGGAAAAACACACCCCTACACCCACACAATAGAAAAATAAATTGAAATAAAAATAACAAAAAAAAAATAGAGAAAACAAATATTTAACTGGTTCAGAAAAATTTCCTGCGTTCACAGGAGAAGGAGAAAAAATTCGCTAATAGTTTCAAAATTACACACTTAATAAACTTTCTCACTTTCTCTCTACCTAAAGCCCTTACATCATTTGCCTATCTCTCTCCTCACATTTCTCTCTACCTAAACCCCTTACATAATTTGCCTATCTCTCTCCTCACATTTCTCTCTTTCTCTCAAAAGACACTTTTCCTCTGCACTTTTTCTGAGCACATTTTTCTGTGAGTACACATAAAATCTCACATAAAACACTTATTTATAAACTCCTAATAACCTTTATCCAAAAACATGAAACAATAACTTACCCAAAAAACACAAAATAGTAAACCAATTAGTCACTTATCTAAGAAGATAGACTTAATTCCGGCAAGGGCAATGAATAATAGTTCCGCCCCCAACTTAGCCAATATTTTTCTTATAAATAACTAACAAAATTAGACACAGAATGCATACCCTGGATCAATTGGAGTGAGAAAAGAAGAGTGATTCACTTGATAGTATACTGAGAAAGAGAAAAACAATCAAAATGTCTCCATTGCCAAGGTTTGTGGTGCTCAAATCCGCCTACAACGGTAAATGCTTGAGCAAGATAAGTAACGAAGAGAGTACCCAAACCGGGCTGCCGGCTGATTGCGAGTCCTTTCGCAAAGTTCGAAGTGGAGACAGCGAAGAAAACCCGGAATTCGTGCACATACGCTGCTGTCGCAACAACAAATACTTGGTACTAATGCAGGGCGCAGAGTCGAATTCGCGTTCGCTATGGATCGTTGCCGCGGCTGACGAACCCGTAGAAGATGCTGGCGCACTCACATGTACCATGTTCATGCCTGTCCAAAGTGAAGAAGATCATTCCCGATTTCTCCACGTCCAATCCGGGCATTACGCTTGTCTCTCGAGGGAGAAGGAGCCTTATACGGATGGCTTGTTCGCAGGGTTAGGTCAAGCGACACTGAATTACAAGATCTGTAAAAAGTCTTGGATTGGGAATCGCTTGTCGTATTTCCCAAAACCGTGGCCTTCAAGCTGGGCGGAAAATACCTCAGCCACCGTTGGATCGAGGGCCATCCGTATCTGCAGTTCGTATCCACCGACAGTGGCAATCAGACGATAGTAAACGAGATCTCCACCTTCGGCGATGGATTTGTCCGCATAAGATCCCTTTCGACTGGAAATTTCCCGACTGGATCTGGGCCGACTCTACCGACTCCACCGGCTGCGACTCCGACACGCTGTTCTGGCCCATCAAACTCGCCGACAACCTCATAGCGTTCCGCAATTCGGGAAACAACTATATCTGCAAGAGTCTTACCACCGAAGGCAAGAGGGAATGTCTCAACGCCGCCGTGCCCAACATTATTAATGATGCGAAGCTGGAGGTGGAGGAGCGCGCCGTGTCGAGGAGTATCTACAACATCAATTTCCGCCGTGACGAGGGCAGGGTCTACAACCTCAAAGTCATCGAGAAGGGCCACTCAGAGGCCGATAACTGGACGAACGAAGAGAACACTGTAAGCCTCAAGTTTTCCTACAAGAAATCAAGCGCTAGTACTATCGGCGGCAGCGTTTCGCTCAAGTTGGGCGTCAAAACAACCCTCCAAATTGCAGCCATTCCGCTCATCGTGGATGGGAAGGTCGAACTTTCGGGTGAGGTTACATGGACAAAACAGTGGGGGAAAACAGAAGCAGTCGAAACCGTAACCGAGACTACCTACAGCGCTAAAGTGCCTCCTATGACTAAAACAATTGTCACTCTGACAGGGACGGAGGGAATGTGTGATGTTCCCTTCTCTTATACCCAGCGCGACATTCTTCACAATGGGGATCCCAGAATCAAGAACATGGACGATGGCATTTACACAGGGATTAATATGTTCGGCTTCAAGTTCGATAGCCACCAGCAAAAGCTACCTGCAGATTATTGTAAGTAGAAGTATGAGACACACCAGATCAATCGTCGACCACCACGTGGAGATTTAATCCTTCGATCCTTCTCTTGCTAAAGGTTGGTCTGTTATTTATGGAAATATATATATACATATATATATATATATATATATATATATATATGTCCTTTACTGTTTCGCTCAATAAGGGGTCGATTGTCCACATGCAACAGCTAGATTGCAGGCATTATTGATTCCAGGTGTGTTCTTTGCAATAAATAAGCTCACGAGACTATTAATGAGCACTTTGTATAATTGTATCCTAGTAATCAGTCGTTGCAATGTTGTTTAAGGTCTGCGTGCCTTTATTTAGTTTCATGGTGGTGCATGGCGGCCCATGCATGGGTCTCCAAGTTCTGTGTGCTTTGTGTCGTCTGCTCTCTTTTGTAGAGCTTCTTTTATGTATTAATGAATTTCCAAATAATAAAAAATGCAATGAGTGGGAGGATGATACTACTACTCGGCAAATTTGGTTTATATATTAAAATAATGCTTCGTTTTTAGCAAATTTGGTGTATAGCATTTTGCTCGAGTGTAACTTTGCTCCAGCGTAGTACTGAAATTACAATTTGTACTGAAATTACAATCTGTCAAGTCCAGAGTTGAAATCTGAACATAAGTCTGATGTACTTAATGGTTGTACAAGACCATGGTCTCGTTCATTTCACCGATTCGAGTTTTCAGTTCTAAATTTCTACAGTAAAAAGTTCTCAGAAAATGTCACATCTAACTTTTTATACTACAGTCAAAAACTCTCAGAAAATATCACATCTCAGCTCGAATTGAAAACTCGAATATGTAAAGTGAACGAGACCTATATATAGCCTACATAGTTCGTAAACCGAGTGGATACTGTTAGAGATTATCCAACCTCATCAGATGCACAAGACTCAAGACTCGGCTCCAACTTCCTGATATTCTCCTCAACTAAGATCTCCGCAAATCAAGGCTTTTGTTATACCATATCTGTACTATAGCTATAGTTAGCTTCTATCCCTAAATTGTTTCCACTTTCTCAGCATGTAGTTACAACACACGTATCATATATTGGTGTATATATATCACATCTCATTAATGAATAAAAGTACAGCTGTTTACCAAAAGATACTTTCTGCAGCATTGAAATCCTTTATAGTATCAGAGCAGTAAAGCTCCCACGAGCATATTTTTTTTTTCCTTCTTCAAATGGCCGAAAACAACCAAAACCAAGTCCTGCTTAACGTCAATCCCCTTGCACCACATCTCATAGCCATTAACGCTGCAGCCCAACTCCCTGTTAAACTATCACCAAACAACTATCCATCCTGACGAGCACAATTTCACTCCCTATTATTTGGATATGACCTTTTAGGATTTATAGATGGCACTAAACCTAGTCCACCTGAAACCATTCAAGAAAACAATGCTCATATCACAAATCCGGCCTTTATTCAGTGGAAACGTCAAGATCAGCTTCTACTACACGCGATTCTTGCCTCTCTGACTGATACTGTCATGCCATTAATTGCCTCTGCTGCTACATCATGTGATGCTTGGGTTCGCATAGCAAGACTCTATGCCAGCCGGTCTCGTTCTCGAATTATGCATCTAAAGGAACAACTACACCTAATGACCAAAGGGTCCAAAACAGTATCTGAATATATTCAGATTATTAAATTCCTTTCTGACGAGCTTTCCTTGATTAATGCTCCACTTGCAGATGATGACCTGATTATTTATTGTCTCAATGGTCTTGGTCCTGGATTTAAAGAAATTGCTGCTACTGTTCGTGCTCGTGAAAATCCAATTTCCTTTGAAGAACTCCATGACAAGCTGGTTGAACAAGAAGGAGTCATCAAACGAGATGAGAATCGGGCCGAATCCTCTCATATCACTGCTAATTTTACAAGAAGTGGACACAATAATACCAACAACAGGCCTTCGAATTCGAACTACAAAAGCAATAACTTCCAACAGCATCGTGGCACCAATCCAAACTTCAACAACTGTGGCTATCAACAGAATCACAACCAAAATCGAAACTTCAACAGCAACTATAGAAGCAATCAACCACAGATAACTTGTCAGATATGTGAGAAGCGTGGTCACTCTGCACGCCAATGTCGTGTTCTTAAGGCCAAACTCTCTTCTCAACCGGTTGTTAATCACACTTCCATGAACAATTCCAACTCTGGATGGTTTATGGATTCTGGGGCCAGCCATCATGTTACAAGTGATCTTGATAATCTTTCTCTGCATTAAGGGTATGAAGGCAGTGATGATGTTCTTATTGGAGACGGCTCTGAGCTAACCATCACTCACACTGGTTCTACTCATCTCTCCCATAACTCTAAAAATTTTTCCTTATCTAATGTTCTTTGTGTTCCTTCTATCCAAAAGAATTTAATCTCTGTTTCAAAATTTTGCAAGTCTAATAACTCATCCATTGAATTCTTTCCTTCTTGTTTTGTTGTCAAGGATCTCAACACGGGGGCACATCTTCTTCAAGGCCCGAATAAAGGAGTGTACGAGTGGCCAATGCGTGGACAATCTGTGATTACGAAACCTTGTGTGCTGGTTAGACTGAAAGCAAATATCAAAAGTTGGCATAACCGTATTGGGCATCCTTCGTAAAAAATTCTTCATCATCTTGCCAAATCTAGTTTTTTACCTTTGTCTTCTTCTGTGTCATTTAATTTCCTTGTGATTCCTGCTCTTGTAATAAGAGTCATAAACTTCCTTTTGATACATCGTCCCTCAAGAGTCGTGGTCCATTAGATCTTGTTTATTCAGATGTATGGGGTCCTGTTCCAGTAACTTCAATAAATGACTTTAAGTACTATGTCATTTTTGTCGATCATTTTACCAAATATATATGGCTATATCCCATTCGTTACAAGTCTGATGTCATGCAAGTGTTTGTAAAATTCAAAAATGTGGTTGAGCGTTATTTTAATACCAAACTTGTTACTTTATATTCAAATATGGGTGGAGAATATCAAAAAATGTTAGAGTTTCTTTCCTCTCATGGTGTTCAACATCTCACCACTCCACCTAATACACCCCAACACAATGGCTCCGCCGAAAGACAACATCGTCACATTGTTGAAACTGGTCTCACCCTTCTTCACCATGCTTCAGTTCCTCTCTCCTATTGGACATTTGCTTTTTAAACAGCCACGTACCTCATTAATTGCATGCCCACTCCACTTCTCAATCTCAAATCTCCATTTGAATCATTATTCCACTCATCTCCAAACTACTCCAAATTAAAAAATTTTGATTGTCTCTGCTATCCATGGCTTCATCCATATGCTAAACACAAATTGGAACCAAGATCAACTCCTTGTGTCTTTCTCGGCTACTCCACCCAACAAAGTGCATACAAGTGTCTTGATCCAACCACAAACAAAATTTATATCTCTCGTCATGTCCAGTTTGTTGAAGATGTCTTCCCCTTTGCCAAAAATTCTCACTTCTTTGTTTCTCAAAGTGAACGTACTTCCTGGTCTTCTTGTTCTTCTTCCTTGGCTTCTCTTGACTTACCTCATTTTCAGGTCCCTATATCTCTCACGTCCAACTGCCCAGCATCTTTTTCACCCTCCAACCAAAGCTTTCTGATTCCGTGCCTTCTAGAAATGTGCCCTCTCCATCCTTTCCACCACCACCTAGATCCTCTTCATCTCGTCCTATTGAACGCACTCATTCCATGATCACCCGTTCTCAAAATAATATTTTTAAGCCCAAACAGATTTTCACAACCACCAAACATCCCATACCCGGCCCTCTTGAGCCAACTTGTGTCTCCACTGCACTTCGTGACCCTTGCTGGCGTGATGCTATGGTCGATGAACTTAATGCCCTTACTCGAAATGGCACTTGGCACCTAGTACCACGACAACCTCATCAAAATATTGTTGGTTGTAAATGGGTGTTTCGAACTAAACGCAATCCGGATGGCACCATCTCTCATTACAAGGCAAGACTCGTTGCAAAAGGTATTCATTAACGACCCGGAGTTGACTATCATGACACTTTCAGTCCGGTTGTTAAACCCACCACCATCCGCCTGATTATTTCTGTTGCTTTAAGTCGGGGCTGGCCCATTCGTCAATTGGATGTCAACAATGCTTTTCTCCATGGTACTCTTCATGAAGAAGTTTATATGACACAACCACCTGGATTTATTGATTCCTCTTTGCCTAATCATGTGTGTCGTCTTCATAAGGCAATTTATGGCCTGAAGCAAGCACCATGAGCTTGGTACAACGAGCTCAAGGAGTTTCTTCTCACCTATGGTTTCTCCAATGCAAGGGCTGATACATCCCTCTTTATTTATGACAACCATGGTTCCATAATTTACTTTCTTGTTTATATGGATGATCTTCTTATGACGGGCAATCAATTAGAGGAGTTAAATACCTTCATCAAAGCATTATCTACTCGGTTTTCTCTCAAGGATCTCGGGGCCCTACACTACTTCTTAGGCGTGGAAGTTCTTCCCACATCCAAAGGTCTCTTCCTCACTCAACACAAATATATTCATGATCTTCTTGTTCGAGCTAAAATGGATGGTGCTAAAGATGTGCTTACTCCTATGTCCACTTCCGAAGCATTGGTTCCTAATGATGGGTCCCTCCTTATTAATGCTACTGAATACAGGCAAGTCATTGGCTCCCTACAATATTTTTCTCTTACTCATCCGGATATCTCCTTTGCTGTGAACAAACTTGCTCAATTCATGCATTGCCCAACCCAAGCTCATTGGACAGCTACAAAACGACTCCTACACTACTTGAAAAATACTATCTACTTTGGTCTTCATCTGCGTTGCAATCAACCATTATCACTACATGCCTTTTCTGATGCGGATTGGGCTGGTAATCTTCATGACCCAACATCCACTAGTGCTTACATTGTTTATCTCGGTGGCAATCCTATCTCATGGTCCTCCAAGAAGCAGAAATCCGTTGTTCGTTCGTCCACTGAGTCTGAGTACCGCGCTGTCGCCTCTACAGCAGCTGAACTCTCTTGGATCACCTCTCTTCTTCAAGAACTCCGCATCACTGTTGCTCCTCCTACTATCTACTGTGATAACGTGGGCGCTACGTACTTGTGTGCCAATCCAGTGTTTCACTCGCGTACGAAACATATTGCCATAGATTTTCACTTCGTTCGTGACAAAGTTGCTGCTGGTCAACTACGAGTCTCTCACGTGTCCACCCATGATCAACTTGCTGATCTTCTCATGAAATCACTTCCTAAACAGCGCCACTTAATTCTCCGGTCCAAGATTGGTGTTTCCAATGGAAGCACCATCTTGCGGGGGCATGTTAGAGATTATCCAACCTCATCAAATGCACAAGACTCGGCTCCCCCTTCCTGATATTCTCCTCAACTAAGATCTCCGCAAATCAAGGCTTTTGTTATACCATATCTGTACTATAGCTATAGTTAGCTTCTATCCCTAAATTGTTTCCACTTTCTCAGCATGTAGTTACAACACACGTATCATATATTAGTGTATATATATCACAGCTCATTAATGAATAAAAGTACAACTGTTTACCAAAAGATACTTTCTGCAGCATTGAAATCCTTTAGATACATGAGTAATTCTAAAGTGACTACTAAAAAGTAATAATAAGAGTACAAAGATATTTATGGTATATTTCTAGTTAATCATATGCTACATTATACCATAATCTAACTGTTATAAAAGGATACAATGATACTACAAACTGTAGTATTTCTGATATAAAAGACTCAAATTCAATTAGTAGATATTTTTTCCCCTAGGAAGTGCAGCTGTATTATGGAGATTCTCTTAATAAACAAGTGGTAGAATGGCTAGTAGATATTTCAGATCCATCATGCTACATGAATTTATTGCCTTGGACAAATACGTCGAAAAGGTAAAATGGCTACGCCAATTCTTTGAGGATATTGAGGCGGCCACAACCTTACCAGCAATATGCATATATTATGACAGCCAATCGGCTATTGGAAAGGCACAAAGCAACATATTAATAGTATGTTTAGATATACACGGCATAGACATATAATACCATTAAACAACTACGATCAACCAGTTCTCTCTTTGTTGAATATGTGAAGTTGATACTAATTTATCCCAGTGTACCATCCTTTTTTCTCCGTTTCAAGAATATATCCATTAGATTTGTGTATTTTTTTCCCTTCCTGATGACTTTATTACCATAATATTACAATAAAATTAAAACTACACAATACCACATTTTTTATACATTACCTCAGAATTTTCTAATTCATTTTATTACAAAATAACGATGTTATATTTAATTTAAACTTAGATCTCATTCATTTCGCTCGTTCAAGTTGAGAATTTGAGTTAAAAAGTGAATTCACATGAGAGAAAATATTGTAACAAAAAAGTTGAATTTAAATTTTTATAAGAAAAAACACTGAAACAAACTTGAATTGTGAATTAAATTAGTGAAAGTAACGAGGCCTTAATCGTCATTAAAGTGGTTCAAGTGACATGCCTTTCTTGTATAAGCAGCAAATCCTGTCAAGAGAACAAAGTGAGAGAGCAAAAGGATTAAAGGCTCAAGGCTGAGTAGTAACTTAAAAAAAAAGAAAAGCAAAAGCAGAGCGAAAAAAAAAATCCTTGTAGCTCAAGATATTAATGCCCAAAGATGCACTTTCATCTTCTTTATTTTAAAATAAATAAATAAATAAATTCATCTCTTCCACATGAAATAAATAAATAAATTCATCTCTTCTACATGATATATAGTATAGGTATATAGTATATAGTATTAACATTCATTAGATAAAAAATTTAAGAAAAAAAAAAAAGGTGGGGTTCTTATTTTGTTCTGACTATCCGTGTGGCATGTTTTAAGGGTGCCATATTATTGATCAATTCTCGAACTACCATTTTGTTATAGGTTCAACTACTCAGATGATCTATTCTCATTTAGATCTCCATAGTCTAGATTATTTGTATATGTTTGAAGGAGACACCAAAATGAGTTTTAGTTAACTATATATAGATAATTAATCATTTTTATTTACTGATATTAGATAACCAAACTCAGACGACAAAAACAATTGAATCACTTCCAAGTTACTTCTTTTCCAATAAGAAGGTAAGAAAGTTGAACTAACTTGGGTACAAAAATTCAAACTGTCCGTAACATTACAGATATATTCTCAACTCCTACATTACATCATATCTATAAATATATAGCCCTAAAACTAATCTCCACCTCATCATACAAACCAAAAGAACTTTACATATTCTTCCTTACACATATATCTTTGCTCTAAAATCTTGATATATATATATATATATATATATTCATTAATTTAGACAAAAATGGCATTCAACCTCAGTGGCTTCACATTGGCCTTATTTGCTGCTTTCGCCTTTATGAGCATTGATGTTGGTCTAGCAGCTCGTCATCTTCTGCAAACAACAACAGGGCCCAATTTGCCAAGGCCCAACTTGCCACAAACGCCCACCATTCCATCTCTGCCTCAGCCCAACATGCCCAATTTGCCCTCAGGCCCAACCCTGCCACAGCCCACGCTGCCCACCGGACCGATCACTATCCCAAGTCTGGCCCTCCCACCACTGCCAGCTGTGACTTCTCTTCCAAACATTATTTCCTCCATTCCAACCATGTTTCCCTCCATTTCATTCTTCTCCCCACCACCTTCAACCTCTAGCCCTTGAAGATCATGAAGACACTTACGTGAATGCATGCATTCCTTTGAGGGCATGTTTTCTACGTTCTTTATACATTTGCCTTTGTGTTGAGAATATTTAGGTCTAATGTGTTTGTCTACTTGTTTAGTAATACTTACTTTCTTCGTGATTATTGTTCGAGTGTACTTTGTATTCATGTATTTGGAAGTTTTATATGTTCGAGCTTATTTGGCACTATATTTATATCCTGTGTGTCATAATACATATTAAATATATGCTTTAGATTATATTGCGGGTAAAAACAATTTTACAAATTCGTTGCCTCTATTCAAGATTACTGTTTGGAATGCGAGAAAGTACTGAAGGAAAATGAAATAAAGAGGAGAGAGAGAGAACGAGGGACGTTGAAATAGAACAGCTCGCCAGAATTCTTGAGATGCTTTCGGGCATAATATTCTGCGTATAGCTGGAACTTCACAACTAAACAATCTATCATTTAATTTGGAAAATCTTCTAACTAATCGCACTGACTATATATATATATATATATATATATATAGCTAGCTATTATTCTGACATGTTGCAACAACAAAAATGACCTTAATATTGAAATGAGCCCTGTGAAAACTTAATACAACTTGTAATGCTTCCAACAATCTGGTTACATCAGTCAATGTTAGAGAAGAGAGAAGAAAACGAAAATGAAAAAGGAAAAACTTTAGTATGTGTTTGGAACCGTTTTTGAAAACGGTTTTTGCATATTTCGAGAAATAAAAAATGAAAACGAAAACGAAACGATGTTTGTTTAGTAAATGTTTTGAAAACGAAAACAGTGAGAATGATTTTTGTGAAGCAATTAGAATATAATTTTAAAGTTGTTTTCACTTTTACGTTTTCATTTTTAGCACTTATCAATAATATTATAATATATTAATTAATAAACACGATTTTATTTTTTTATTATATTCAAAATAATTTCTTAAAAAACTAACTAAACGCAATTTCAAAATCAGTCCTAGAATGATTCTCAAAACAATCTCATTTTTACTTTTTATTGAAAATAAAATCATTTTGAAACTAATTCCAAACACATTACAATTTTTAAAAACTAACATAGAAAAAAGAAACAGGAAAAATTAATTTTCCATCTCCTTTTTAAGTAATTAATGCACCCAACATCTTTTGAGAAAAAATTTCATTTTTAGTGCCTCGATTTTGCAAGAAATCATTTCATAACAGATTTTAAACACGCATGCAGTGTCATATTTCCTTTTTTTCTAGGTTTTGTTGCAAAATCTTGAGAGAAAGAAGACTTGAAACATGTAGAAAGTACCATTTCTTTAAAGCGTAGTTTACCCCCTCTCGTTAGAGATTGCTTCAGGTTCTTAACAAATCGCTCGCAGGATATAACCAGCCTTCAAGTTGTTAATCACAAGCAAAATGACAACAACACTAAGAACACAAGAACTCTTAGAATTTCTGAAAATTTTTGAACAAGAAGAGAGAAGAATTGTAGAGAATTATTCCACATTTTTTATCAGCACTTCTTGTTCTTTTCATAGTTTTTTATCACACTAATACGTACAGACACAACCAAACTTGAAGAGACACATTTTCCATTTGAATTGGTATCAATTCAAGTTTTAAAATCGTGTCTGATCGTTACGGCACTGCAGCACCAGTTTCGGGCGCTGTAGCGCCAGTTCTGGAAAAGTAAAAATTGTCCGCGCAAGCCCGCGGCGCCCTTCCTGTTGGAAATGAGTATCTCTTAAATGCAAAGAATGCAAGGCGCTTTTAGATGTGATAAAACTTAACAAATTCGTACATATTATATTTAAACAATCCCAACAGGTTTTTACTTGTGTTGTTAATTAGTATATATCAATAGGTCTGTGACAAATCGTTGGTTAGATTTTAAACTGGTGATTCTTTCTTGCAAATAAAATATAAAATAAATTTAAAATTTTATTCAACATCGACATTAAGAAATTTTAAATGGAGAAAAAAATGCAAGAGAGGCCTAGGCAAAGAATTTTATCGTGGTACCTCCTTTAATAAAGGGGAGGAGGTGTCTCTCTTACTAGTGAACAATCCATGTGCAGGAACTGCTCCACCCCTTTTTATTTCACACAAACTAGTTTGAGGGGCATGCTTTAACAACAAAAATATTGTTCATCTTGGATGCTTTTCTTTTTGGGGGGGAAACAGTATTCTAATATATAATGATGGTTTTTTCAATAAATTGAGAAAAAGTAGACAAATAATATCAAGACATGACTAATAACGTTCAAATAAAATGTACACCCTACAAAACACCTATCCCAAAAGGAGAAACAAGAGTTTAACAAATTGAGAGGAGAAAAATAATAAGGAAACCAACAATATCCCAAAAGGCAAAAACAAAAGTAATAAAGTTGGGAACTAAACTCAAAGAATAAAGCGTAAACTCTCACATAGATCAGAAAAGGCTTTAAATACGTCTTGTTAAAAACCTACTAGCAAAAACCCAGTGAAAACCAAACTAGAATGGAAAAAAGTACATATTTACTTAGTGGGCGTTTGGTTTATAGATTTAAAACCATGATTCAAAATTATTCTCGGTTTACGTGTACTTTTTTATGAGAGAAAATACTGTAGCAAGCCACAAATCATGATTCAAACCATGACACGAATTCTCATACCAAACACCCTATTAAAGAGCTGGCTGATAACAAAATCTAAATCGTGGACGGTCCTTCATTCTCTACAATCAAACACTTGCTATGCAGAAATTAGGAATAAGGAACCACCAATATGTGTCATTCAGAGGAATATTATGGCAGGTCAATTTATCAACAACATGATTGCCTTCTCTACGATATAATGAGAAGCTTGATCATATTATAAGACTTGCTCCAAATAAGATAAGGCACAGATCCACATAGGTTAATTAAGTCAAATTCGAACAATTAAGAGAAGAATAATACTAACTCAATATGCCAACTCATCACATATTAGAAATAAAGTCATCACTAGCAAACTAACTCAATAGCAATCAAATCATATATCGTCATATAAAAAAATTTAAATTATTTTTTAACTTACTCTTTTGTGTTTATCATGAGATGATGTGGTGTGATTTAATTAATTAGACACTAGTTAAGACGCTAAAAATCAAACAGTAGATTTAGATTCATACATATATCCATCAATGGGTATCGTTATTTTAATTGTAAGATATGATCTTACGTTTGTAATAAATTAAATAGTTGACTTATAAAAAGAATTATGACAATTGATAAAATTAGATACTTATCATGCAACATCATCAAATTTCTATATTTAATGGTAACTACCGATGAAAATATAACTATTAGAAACTCATCCATATGTATTAAGCTGGTCTATAGTATAAAAATTATTAGATAAAGTATTTATGAATGAAAATAAAAATGAAAGCCGGGCTCTGATTTTGTTTTGACTTATCCATGAGGCATATTTTAAGGGTGCCATATTATTGACAAATTCTCATATTACCACTTTTATATAGGTTCAACTACTCACATGATTTATTCTCAAATTATATTTTTCCGAAAGACCACAAAAATGAGTTTTATCTGTTGATATATATTAGATAACCAAACTCAGACAACAAAGAAACAATCGAATCACTTCCATACTACGTTTTTTCCAACATTTTAGTTGTACTTACTCGCATGAATTTTGTGTCATATTCTCAAACTAAGAAGGTAAGAAAAGTTGAACTAACTTGGGTACAAAAATTCAAATTAGTCCATAAACATCCTTACTCAATCTCCACATTAAACTATTTGTACCATCTATAAATAACCCAACGACTAATCTCCACCCCATCATACAAACCAAAAGAACCTTTCATATCCTTCTTCAATCTTCACGCATATTTCGTTGTCCTTAAATCTTTATATTGATTTAGCAAAAATGGCATTCAACCTCAGTGGCTTCACATTAGCCTTGTTTGCTGCTTTTGCCTTTATGACCATTGATGTTGGTCTAGCAGCTCGTCATCTTCTCCAAACAACAACTGGGCCCAATTTGCCAAAAACGCCCGGCATACCATCTCTGCCTCAGCCCAACTTGCCCAATTTACCCTCAGGCCCAACTCTGCCTCAGCCCACTTTGCCAACTGGGCCCATCACAATCCCAAATATGGGCCTCCCACCATTGCCAGCTGTGACTTCTCTTCCAAGTATTTTTCCCTTCCTTCCAAACACGTTTCCCTCCATTCCATTCCTCTCTCCACCGCCTTCAACCACTAGCCCTTAAAGATATGAAGACACTTACGTGCATGCGTGCATGAACTCCTTTGAGGGAGTACTTATCTACGTACTTTATGGATTTGCCCTTGCTTAGGTTTATGTGATTGTCTACTTGTTCGAAATGGAATTTGTATTGAGTATATTTATATTTACTTTCTTTGTGATTATTGTTCTTGTCTACTTTATATCCATCATGTATTTGAAAAGTTTTATAATGTGATTCTCCTATATATGTACGAGCTGATTTGGCTCTATATGTATTTATATCTTGCGTGTGATAATATATACGAATCTAACTCTCATCTCTTTTTTTCTCATTTTATGTTCTTCTAATAATATCATATCACATCAATTAAAATGTCACATTAATTAATTAAAATTTCATATCACGTTAAATTAAAAAATCATGAATTAATTGACGTATCATAATCTTATTAGACGGACATAAAAGGGGACACAAAATGGAGACATATGCCTGAGATTATATTGCGGGTACAAAAAGAAAAAGAGGAAAAAAAATTGTTAAGTCTAGTCAAGATTACTGTTTGGAATGCAAGAAAAGTACGGAAGGAAAGTTAATAAACAGGAGAGAAAGAGAGCGTTGAAAGAGAGCTATCTAGCTAGAATTCTTGAAATTCTCTCGGGCAAAATATTATTATAAACAATGTATCATTTAATTAGCAAAATCTTCTAACTAATCACAACCGACTATTGAATTTCCTCCTTCGATTCTTCAATAGACCGCCAGTGTTACCCTTAATATTGACATGAGCCCCTGTGACAACTTTATCAGAACTGCTCTCTCTCTCTCTCTCTCTCTTAGCTAACAGTTCAATTTTTCATTTACGAAAGAAATAAAAGTACCATTTAATCTGTCCAAATTAATTCATCGTATAAATAGTATTTCTAAAATTAATATATATACTTGAAGTTAGTAACTAATAGGATTATTATTACTGAAGGTTGGTGTCATTTCTAATTTGGCACTTAGAACTTTAAAAACTCTTATTTTGTCTTTTAAATTAAATTAGTCAAATTTAATCCTTCTATGTTAGAATTTCTATTATAAACAACCGAAAAAGGGAGACAGTATGATCATGTGTTCTTTTATTAGAATTTCTATTAGAAAGAGACAAATAAAGAATACAATAAGATCAAGTGGCCTTTCTATTAGAACTTCTATTAAAAACAAATAGAAAAAGCGAGAGTTTTTAAAGTTTTAGTCCCCTTTTTCCATCTACTTTTAATAGAAAATCTAAAGAGATTAAGCTGAACTAATTGTTAAAATTTTAGGGGAGCAAAGTGAAAAATATTCTTAAAGTTCGGGTGACAAATTGGAAACGGAACCAAAGTTTTGGGCTACTCCAAAAGGGGCTGGTTCGAGCAAGCCTTAGTCCATGTGCTGTGCCGGCTCTTTTATCCAAAGAAAGATGAGAGTTGGCGTCTGTGTATGGACAGTCGTGCGGTGAATAGGATCACGGTGAAATATCGTTTCTCTATTCCTCGGCTTGAAGACATGTTGGACAAATTGGAGGGATCTAAGTTCTTTAGCAAGTTGGACTTGCGGCGGATACCATCAAATTCGGATCCCCCCCGCGACAAGTGGAAGACCGCGGTTGAAATGCGTGAGAGATTATATGAATGGCTTATCATGCCATTCGGGTGGGCAACGCCCCTAGCACCTTTATGAGGCTCATGAACCAGGTCCTCAAACGGCTAATCGGCAAGTCGATAGTGGTCTACTTTAATGATATCTTGGTGTTTAGTCCGACTCGAGAGCATCACATGGTTTATTTGAGGGAAGTTTTGGAGATTCTGGAAGCCAACAAGCTATACCTAAATCTCAAGAAGTGTGAATTCGCTTCCTTTCAGCTTGTGTTTCTTGGCTTTGTAGTTGGTGAACATGGCATCCAAGTAGATGAGAAGAAGGTTTGAGTTGTTCGTGATTGGCCGACACCGTAAACTACTAGCAAGGTTCAGAGTTTTCATGGCCTAGCTACATTCTAAAGGCGCTTCATTAGAGGGTTTAGCTCAATTGCTGCACCTTTGACAGATTGTTTGATGCAAGGGCGATTTCGTTGGGGCAAAGAACAAGAAGCGAGCTCCAAACTTATTAAAGAGAAGTTAAGCTCCGCTCCTGTTCTAGCCTTACCGAATTTTGACAAGGTTTTTGAGGTTGATAGTGATGCCTCTATGACAGGGGTAGGGGCCATTTTGATGCAAGAGGGAAGGCCAATTGAGTTCTTCAGTGAGAAGCTAAGTGACGCCAGACAGAAATGGTCTACATATGAGCAAGAGCTCTATGCAATTATTCGCGCCTTGAAGCAGTGGGAACACTACCTCGTGCAGAAGGAGTTCGTGCTTCATAGCGACCATCAAGCACTCAAGTTACTTCCATTCACAAAAAAACGTCAACCGGATGCACGCACGCTGGGCTCTATTCTTAGAGAAGTTTAACAGCATGTCCAAACAACGCGCCGGCCACCAGAACAAAGTGGCCGATGCTCTTAGTCACCGGCTGTCCTCACTTTCCGTCATGCAAGCTGGAGTAGTGGGATTTGAAGATTGCAAGGCTCTATTTGAATCGGATGAAGACTTTGAATATTTGAGAATTGAATATTTTACTTGTGTTTTCTCTCCAAATTAGGGATTTTTCCATTGTGAGCTAGGTTCTCTTTAGATAGATTTAGAATTATATGTCCCGTCCTCTGTCCGGATTAGGCCGATAAAATCCCTTTCATTATCCATTCGGCCGCATCACCATTACTTTCAAGTTTTGTGTCTCTCAGTGGTTTTTAAGTACTCCATTGCTTTTGCCTCTGGGACGTGCCTAGAATTACTAACAGTACGTCTCTTATCAATAATAATGGCTTGACGAATTCCCTCTTGTATTGAGTCTATTGAACTTCGTTTAGCCAATTGAATTTATAGTCGTTATTCTATCTAAGCTTAGATGGTTTTTTATTTTTTATTGTGTTTTATTTTTTATTTTTATTTTTTTTGGAGCTTCACTCTCGTGTGTGGGAGAGAGAAGAGTTAGATGCGTCAAGAAGGCAAGTGGGGAGAGAGAAGACAAAGAGAGGGTTTAGTTCCTAAAATATGAACATGTACTGAGTAGTTTATGTTTTCAACTATTAAATTTATTTAAAAAAAATGTATGTTCTGCATATTTTTTTTTAATTTGATATAATTTAATTTGACAAGATCCAACAACTAAAAATTAACTGCCAGAGAAAATCTCAAAAAGAAGAAAAAGAAAATAGTTGTGTCAGGAGGGAATGAAAAAAGAATGTGAGTCTCATACTAATTATAGCCAGGGCTCTGATTTTGCTCTAACTCATCCATGTTGAATATTTTAAGGGTGCCATATTATTTGATCAACTCTCAAATTACCATTTTTATAAACCTGGTTCAACAACTCAGATGATTTATTCTCATTAGGATCTCAATGGTCAAGATTATTTATATAACTAATTTGTCATTTAAAAGGAGAGGTGTAAGTGTAAATCAAATTATTTTTCTGTAAGACCACCAATTTCAAATCATGAGTGGTACACCTAAAGAAGTTAACTATATAGAGACAATTATTTCTATTTAATTTATATTTGATAACCGAACACATGACGACTAAGACATTCAAATCACTTCCAAACTAAGTTTTCTAAGATTTTAGCTGTACTTACTAACTTATATGTCATACCATATTCTCAAAATAAGGTAGGGTTCTTATTTTGTTCTGACTATCTGTGTGGCATGTTTTAAGGGTGCCATATTATTGATCAATTCTCGAACTACCATTTTGTTATAGGTTCAACTACTCAGATGATCTATTCTCATTTAGATCTCCATAGTCTAGATTATTTGTATATGTTTGAAGGAGACACCAAAATGAGTTTTAGTTAACTATATATAGATAATTAATCATTTTTATTTACTGATATTAGATAACCAAACTCAGACGACAAAAACAATTGAATCACTTCCAAGTTACTTCTTTTCCAATAAGAAGGTAAGAAAGTTGAACTAACTTGGGTACAAAAATTCAAACTGTCCGTAACATTACAGATATATTCTCAACTCCTACATTACATCATATCTATAAATATATAGCCCTAAAACTAATCTCCACCTCATCATACAAACCAAAAGAACTTTACATATTCTTCCTTACACATATATCTTTGCTCTAAAATCTTGATATATATATATATATATATATATTCATTAATTTAGACAAAAATGGCATTCAACCTCAGTGGCTTCACATTGGCCTTATTTGCTGCTTTCGCCTTTATGAGCATTGATGTTGGTCAAGCTGCAGCTCGTCATCTTCTGCAAACAACAACAGGGCCCAATTTGCCAAGGCCCAACTTGCCACAAACGCCCACCATTCCATCTCTGCCTCAGCCCAACATACCCAATTTGCCCTCAGGCCTAACCCTGCCACAGCCCACGTTGCCCACCGGACCGATCACTATCCCAAATCTGGCCCTCCCACCACTGCCAGCTGTGACTTCTCTTCCAAACATTATTTCCTCCTTTCCAACCATGTTTCCCTCCATTCCATTCTTCTCTCCACCACCTTCAACCTCTAGCCCTTGAAGATCATGAAGACACTTACGTGAATGCATGCATGCATTCGTTTGAGGACGATCTCTACGTACTTTATGGCTTTTCCTTTGCATTAGAGGATATTTAGGTTTACGCAATTGTCTACTTGTTCTAAATTATGGAGTTTGTATGAGTCTAGCATACACTTTTGTTTGTGATGAAAGTATTGTTTTATACTTTATTTCTGTATTTGTAACTTCTATAATATGATTATTCTCCTATATTTATGAATGATTTTGCTGTATATTTTCCTGCGTGTCAAAAAAACGTTTAAGTGGGAAAAAATTACTTGACTTTACTTCAATAGGGATAAATTAAAATAAAAAGGTATTTTAATGATATATTTAAGAATATGAAATTTTAGTGAAAATAAATACATAAGTAAAAAAGAAAAAAAAAAAAAAACAGGAGTAAGCAAACAAAAAAAAAAACGTCAAAAGTAAAGTGACGAAGAAATAATTTGAACAGTAAAAAGTGAATAAAATGCCATACTTTTCCAACCAAAGAAAGAAAATGAGAGACTAGTAATAAACTTGCAAAAGAATGACTCTGCCCTTCACTCTCACAATTTAACTATTTGCCAGAGAAAAAAAGTAGGACACGCGTCACACATGGAAATAGAGAGTGTCTAAGAAGGTGTTGAAGCAGGTGTTGCTAACATTCCTCACATCTCATATTTTTATATAAATCCATACAAAACAGAATTATATATGTAGGGATATTCTACGGTCCGTTAGCCACTATCTAACGGACCGATTCATCCCTTAAATTTAGACCGCCGAATGTAATATGGCGGCTGCTATGCATTGAGTAGCAGAGGTTTTTTTTGTGTGTGGGTGTGAGAAGTTTTTTTTCCTCTCTCTCTTTTCTACCTCTATAAAAAGTCATGCTTTAAAATGTCAGCATTTCTCTTTTTCAATTCTGATTAAGGCGATTTTTCTTTTTATGTGTTCAAAGCTAAAAAAAGGAACAAATCTACAAATCTTGATCCATATAGCCATAGTAATTTTTAAATAAACATTAACTTTTTATAAGATTTCCTATCAAACACGAAACTTTTTCAAATTATTGTTTCTAAAACTCGATTTAAACATAAATTTAGAATATAATTGATCTGCAGATCCAAATGACATTTAGGGTTCGCTTGGTATGAGGGTTCAAATTATGGTGATTTTAATTTTAATTTTAGAACAAGAACCATAATTCATGATTTTGGGTCTAAATTATGGTTCTGAAACCCGAATCAGAATCAGAGATTTAAACCACCAAAAACTAAGGGGGTGGTTTTAGAATTATGAGTGATTCATGGTTTAAAACATCACATCTTCATGGTTTAAAACATCACATCAAGATTCAAACCTTAAATTAGAACCATTCAAACTAAATACTTATTCTGGGTGAGTCAAATCAGAACCATTTTTTACTTTTTGTAAAGAAACACTGGTTTGAACCATAATCATGGTTCCGGGTTCAAAACCCTTATACCAAATAATACCTTAGATCATAGTTTAAATCACCTTAGTTTAAAGTCTTTGATTCAAAATAAGATCCCGCTTGGTTTGAGGGTTCGAATTGTGTGATTTGAATTCTGCTAGAGATGATTTTTCTTGTTATGCATTAGAAGCGAAAGAGAGGAGCATGTATAGCCCATGAAAATCTACTATGGACATTAAGACTCCCTTTGGTATGAGGGTTCAAATCAGGATGTTTTAAACCTTTGGGTTTGAACCATGTGAGTTTTAAATTGGGTGACCACGAATCTTTAGGTTTAAACCATGTGTGGTTTGAACCTGTAGTTCAAACCAGCCAAAACCAAGGGGAGGGTTGGTTTTGCTGTTTTTAGGGGCAGATTGGTTAAAACATCACATCAATATTCAAATTAGGTTTGAACCAAACATAAATTTTGTTAGGGTGAGTTCAAACTACTTTTTTATCTTTGCAAATAAACACTGGTTTGAACCAAAACTTGGGTTCAAACCATTAAAAAACTAATACCAAACTTTAATGTTTTATAAGATCCCAGTAATATATATTCCATTAAACTCTAATTTGAGCATGGCTATTGTTGGACACGTAAGTAGCAGCCACTTGCCACTAGAAGGTAGCCGTTCTCAACACTAGCTTCCTATTGCTCTTCGGTTATCCATTAGTATTCGTTTATCACCCGAATATTCGTTCTCAACACTACTTTTTTATTTTTACAAATAAACACTGATTTAAACAGGTTCAAACCATCAAAAAACTCATACCAAACTTAGTTTAATGGACGTTTGGTTCATAAATTCAGAACTATGATTCAGAATTATTCTCGTTTTACGTGTCTTTTTTGTGAGAGAAAAACACTGTAGAGAATTATGAATCATAATTCAGAATCAGAGACAAATACAGAAAATAAACATCCTAATGTTTTATAAGATCCCAGTAATATATATTCAATTAAACTCGAATTTGAGCATGACTATTGTTGGACACGTAAGTAGCAGCCACTTACCACTAGAAGGTAGTCGTTCTCAACACTAGCTTCCTATTGCTCTTCGGTTATCCATTAGTGTTCTCGACACATAATAAGTCAACCACCCGAATATTCGTTTATCACCTATCAGTTTACTTGACACTTAACGGTCACTCAGTCGACACCTCATTAGTTGATCGTAACCAATCAAACCAATGCATTTCCCACATGGTTTTCGATCAATAAAAGAAAGAATAGCGCGCCAAATTCTGTACATAATAATCAACCATCACAAGATACCCAATGTAGGCCATCTACCGCGAATGGCGACGCCGACATGATTACCCCCAAAGACAAGAAAAGTAAAAATGAAGTGAGTTTTTTGGGCGAAAAGATAAAACTAAAAAGAAATACTAGTGTTAGGTGTATTAATAGTGCTGAGCAGCACATATTAATAAAAAAGTGAGTTCTACAGTATGAATTCTATAAATTGAGTCTAAATATTTTATTAATTATAGTGCTAATGGTACCCCTAAGAATTTTTCAATTACAAATAAACATAAGATAACAAAAGACTAGAAAAGAAATAGAAAAACTAAACACTAGATCTAAAAAAAAGCTTAGAAACAAAAAACGACATAAACAAACCAAAAAAAAAAAAAACTGAAATAAACTTCCAATTATTTAGTGCTACATGACAAAATTGGACTACAATAACAAATTGAAAAAAAAAAAAAATTACGGATCTCTAATAATTTATTCAAAACATCTACTATACCGATTATTTATCACGACCTTTCTAAATTTCTATTAATTAGATTAGATTAGATAACCAACCAGAACTACAAAGAATCAATCCAATCACTCCAAAACTACATCCTTCATTTCCTTTTTTTTCTTTTTCAACATTTTAGCTTGCTTACTTACGTGTGTAATCTCTTAACAATAACTAAGAGGGTAGGAAAGTAGAACTAACAGTTCTATTGTACATTTTCTGCCCAACCAAACATCCAATCCTCAACCTCCACATTTTTATTTTTTTGGTGGAAACCCACATCACCATCTATATATATATATATATGATAGACCCAAAGACAAATATCATACAAAACGAAACGTACATTCTATATATCCTTTTTTCATATAAATCTTTGCTCTAAAATTTTTAATTTTGATTAAGATACAAATATGGCTCTCAACCTTGATCGCTTTGCATTGGCCTTCTTTGCTGCTTTTGCCTTCATGAGCATTGATGTTGGTCAAGCTGCAGCTCGTCACCTTCTGCAAACAACAACAGGGCCCAATTTGCCAAGGCCCAACTTGCCACAAACGCCCACAATTCCATCTCTACCTCAGCCCAACTTGCCTAATTTGCCCTCAGGCCCAACTCTGCCACAGCCCACGTTGCCCACAGGGCCCATCACAATCCCAAATATGGGCCTCCCGCCACTGCCAGCTGTGACTTCTCTTCCAAACATTATTTCCTCCATTCCAACCATGTTTCCCTCCATTCCATTCTTCTCCCCACCACCTTCAACCTCTAGCCCTTGAAGATCATGAAGACACTTACGTGCATGCATGCATGCATGCATTCCTTTGAGGATGTTCTCCACGTACTTTATAAAATTGCCTTTGCTATGATGATACCTATATACATATAGATATATATATTTATAAATATTGGTTTATATTTGATTGTCTACTTGTTTAAAATGGAGTTGGTATGAGTGGTTATTGTTGTATACATTATATGTGTCTTAGCTAGTTACAAAGGATTTGCTATATTGATTGTACCAGTTTGTGGACTTTTATTCGACTTTATTTTAAATGGAGCGTGTGTTCATCTGCTTTAGATCATATATTCCCTCAACACGTGAAAATTCAAAAAAAAAAAAAAAAAAAAACATTTTCTCAACGAATAGATAGCAAGAGGAATAATGGTTGCAGATATTACTCCACAACATGAATCTATTTTGGGGTGTACAGTAATTCTAATACTGTACCTCAGTTCAAAAAAAAAAAAAAAAAAAAGAGAGGAATCAATAGAGATTTTAAGCTACCGTTTTATTGAAGGGAAAAAAGAAGATAAAGAGAGGAATCACATATATTGATAAGTACACCAGACCAAAGTTTAAGAATGAAAATGAATTTTTTTTTTTTTTTTGGGAATTTTGCAGGACTTGTTTACGAAATTTTACTGTTTAACTGTTTTTTAGAGTGATTGTTTTGAGAATAAGGAAAAAGATTAAATTGTGTGTTGGTTATATTTCTGAAAATATATGTTGGTTTGTCATAAGAAGCGAAAACAATGTAGAACAAACGATCACTCTGTTGCATTTTCCCATTTCCTTAACAAAATATGTAAACAGTTCTTTCTTTTTCGTTTCATTTTCAATGAAAAACAAAAATCAAGTAAACGCGATTTGAAAACTATTACCAACTGACATACTTCGAGAAATGTGACTTATGAGAAACCATTTTTAGAATGCTACCAAATGAGCACACATAAAGAGTTTTTTTCCCCTATGATCAATTATTGAAAAATGAAGTCTCAATGAGGACATACGTGTTATACATAACAGCCCAAGCACAATATAAATATTACGAGATAACCTTTTATATATTTCTTAAAAAATCGAGTTAATTTTCCTCACAACAAAAATAAGATAAATCTGAACAAAACTAAGACAACAAAAAAAATATTACTATAAATAAGAAAAAAGCACATGTGTATGTTTCGACAAGGACTGCTTGGCCATGGCCGTTGTCGACATGGATTGTGAACGTCGCGATTAAGGTTGCAATCCCGTCGCGATGGAGGTTACAATCCCTCGTGCCCTAGATGGTGTGGGGGGTACTGAGGCTTTCCTTACAAGCGGAATGAAGGAATTAGCTAGGTGGTTTATTGCAACACACCGTGGGTCACAACCTACTTAAGGTTTTCGAACGTATAGTGCAATTTTCAGGTCTCGCAGCACGACGACCCTGTTGGCATCAATTAGGGTTTTATCTTTTTGTTTTTTTTTTTTTTTTTTTTTTTTTTTTTTTGTCAATGGGGATCAGAAGATCATTTTGGGTCATTGGATTTTAATTTAAAGATTCATATTTTGTATGTCTCACACCTAGCATAAAATTATCATGAAAAGTAAGTGATTAAAGAAAAAAGATGTAAGTGGATAAATATGGAAGACAAATTATTGAGAGTGGGGCACATGCCTGATGCCCCCACTTAACTTTTGAAAGTTTGATTCTTATCAATAAGGTTTTTTTTTTTTTTTTATAAAATATGGAAGACAAATTATTGAGAGTGGGGCACATGCCTGATGCCCCCACTTTTATAAAAAAAAAACAAAGTTATGCCTCTATTTTACAAGAGAATCTATAATTGTACCTCATTGAATAATTGAAATACATTATTGTTCCTCCATTCGAAAAGAATATTATAATGTCGAACATACTCAATAAATATAACTATATCTCTAATAAAATATTATCACTTATCTTATTTCATACTTTCACCACTTAAAAATTTTATTGCTCCGCTATTGTCAATAGTAGCTCACTATAGTGATTCCGACCACCTATGATAAGTAACTCCGCTGACTGTGATAAACTAAAAAAGGAAACTACTCAAATAATATCTATACTACAGTCATCACATAAAAAATAAAAGAAAATAAAAACAGGAGGGGATAAATCTTTGTGCATGTCAAAGTACTAGCCATTCACCTAAGTATCCCTTATTTACCTACTAGACTTCTAAAGTTGTGATAAGATAGATAACCCAAATACAACAACAAAGCAATATTCCAATCACTTCCATTTACTTTTGTTTCAGCAGAAGGTAGGAAAGTTGAACTAACAGGTCTATTGTGTACATTTTCTGCCCCAATCAAACATCCATATACTCAACCCCCACATCATACACTAAACCATATCTATATATATAACCCAAAGACAAATCTCCACATCCTTCATAAAAACCAATAGTATGAGAAATTATTCAATACACTGAATGTAACACGTCATTTTACTTACGTGGTACACTCAGTTAATCAAATCTATACATTTGCACTGAAGATTAGTATAATAGAAATACTATATAAAAATAACCTTTTTATTTTTCTTAAAATGTGATCTTCCATCAAACAAAAATAAAATAAATCTTTGTTAGGTTTTTTGTTAGATTGGCAATTTATTGGCAAGATGTAAATCTAAAAAACAGGTGATACTGATAACGTTACAGAACAGAAAACTGGTGCAGATTTTTAAAGTTGAAGATATGGTTTGCAATTGAAATTTGAAAGTGCTGATGATGATTTAAACGTGAAGATCAAGTTAATGAGTGCAGATTGCTTATAAATTCGGATTTGAATCAAGTTGCTGCAGTGATTGGTGACGTGAAAGGATGAATATGGAGATAAGTATCCAAGTTTGATTTGGATTCAGGCACGGAGCTATAGCCAGCTCAGTGGGGGCTTAAGACCCCACTAAATTGTTTTTTCCTTCTATTTATATATATATATATATATATGTATAGTTAGATATTACATTAGTTTAGTACTAATAAGCCCCAACTAAAACCAAAAGACAATTTACATTTGTGTACATTGATAAAGACAATTTATTTGTGTACATTGAGAAATACATATTCAGAAGTTATTATGCAACATTTTCAAGACATGAAAACTCATCAGGTACAATTGTAGTATATTAATAGATGTCTTTTAATTTAATTTTATATTTAATTATTAGCTTCTACTAAAAAAAATTTCTTGCTCCGTCACTGCTTGGATTATGCTACTTGAATTTGAAATACAAGTTAATTTGAATCGGAGCAGCTTACTATCTAAAAAAAGGTAACGTGGAGATAACTTTTGGGGATATCTGAGTTTGTGATTAACGTGAATAAATGGAGGTTTACAAGCTTATAAATAGAGCTCAAGGTTGTTCTCTAGAGGTGCGGTTTTTATAGGATATTTTCGTCTATGACTTTTTGAGCCTTGAAGTATTTGTAGAGTTCGTTTTTCGGGAGGAAGCCTACTGCCAGCCGAAGAGATTTTACCGTGCAGTTTTTAAAGATGAGTGGTGCTCGCTGAATAAGACCATCAAGTAAATTTGACATGACAGCAACATTGTCAAAAAGAGACTTTTGAGTGTATAAGTCCGATTGGTGATTGTAATCATTGATAATTAGTAGATTGTTCACTGTTTAGGCATGAGCCCGTAAATATAGATGGTTACCGAACATCGATAGCAATTCCCTGTGTCTATTAATTTACTGCTTTCGGTAATTTATTTCGTTAGACTTTAATCCTATCTGATAAATTACCGAAAACGAATCTAACAAATCTCAACAAGACAAAAATCCTTATCAATTAGAAAAGGCAATATGTGTTTATTGCATGGATTGCTCGGCCATGGCGGTCATCTACGTGGATTTCGAGCATCACAATTAAGGTTGCAATCCCATCACGATGAAGGCCACGATCCCTCAAGCCCTAGGTATCGTGCAGTGAGGCTTTCCTGATCATGAGCAGAATGACAAGGGCTTTCCTGATCATGACCATATCCAGAAGAGCAACGAATGAAAATCTTGACAAATGACGAAGGTGGATCCTCGCAACACAGCTTTGATCGCAACCCCTAAGGTTCACGACTAGTGTCATGATTGCAAGGTCTACATTTTGGTCATTGGATTCTCCTTCAAAGATATTTATTTTGTATTTTTCATGACGTACCGTAAAATTCTTATGAAAGGTAAATAATTAGAAAAAAAAAAAAAAAACCTATAAGTGTTTTTTCCAAAAAAACAATTATGCCTATATTTTACAAAAGGAAAAAAAAACTATAATTACACCATTACTGAATAATTGAAATATGTTGTTGTTCCTCTATTCGAGAAGAAAGTTATAATATTCTACATACTCAATAATAATTGAAACATATAACTCTATCTCCAATAAAATATTATCTCTATTTTTTCTTTCTTGGTGCCTCCACTGAAAAAATTTCTGACTCCATTATTTCGATAGTTGCCAACTAATGGGCCGTTTAGTTCACTGATTCGAGTTTTTAATTCGAGTTAAGATGTGACTTTATGTGATAACTTTTTACTGTAACAAAAAAGTTAAATATGACTGTTTCTGAAAGCTTTTTACTGTAGCAAAACTCGAATGGTGAAATGAACGGGCTGATGCTTCCGACAAACTACGATGAGTCACTCCGCCCACAATTGATTGTGGAAACTAACAAAATAATATGTATATTATAGGGGGAGAAAAAGAGTAGGGGGAGAAATTTGAAGTGGATGTCAAAATAGTCGACATTAACCTAAACATCCAAATTGATATTAGATAACCAAATACAACAACAAAATATTCCGATCTCTTCCATATACTTTAAAAATAAAAATAAATAAATAAATAAATAAAAACATTTTAGCTCTACCTACTTACATGTGTCATATTCTAAAAATAAGAAGGTAAGAAAGTTGAACTGATCGGATACAAAAATTCAAAGTCCATAAACATCCATACACAACAAATATTACACTACACCATCAATACATACACATATATATATATATATATATATATATAAACCAACATCCAAAGACTAATCTTGACATTCTTCACACAAACGAAAAGTACTTCACACATTCTTCCTCATACAAACGGTTTTTTTTTTTCTCCCTTGAAATCTTGGATTTTGATTTTCACAATATGGCATTCAACCTCAGTGGTTTCACATTGGCTTTATTTGCTGCTTTTGCTTTTATGAGCATCGATGTTACTGTAGCCTCCCGTCATCTTCTGCAAATAACTGGGCCTAATTTCCCAAGGCCCAACTTGCCACCAATGCCCACCATACCATCACTTCTTCAGCCCAACTTGCCAAGAGGAGGCCCTACTCTACCTCAGCCTACTTTGCCCAAGGGGCCCATTACAATCCCAAATCTGGGCCTCCCCCCTCTACCATCTGTGACCTCTCTTCCAAACATTCCCAACATTCCCTCCATTCCAACCACGTTTCCCTCCATCCCGTTTCTCTCTCCACCACCTTCAACCAAGAGCCCTTGAAGCTGTTTACTCAATATGATACACACATACATATATATATATATATATATACATATATGCATGTATTTATATGTGATGCATGTCTTCTCTACTCAATCCCTAATTCCCATTACATTATTTACTCTGTCGCTTGCTTCATTTAATGTCGAACTAGAAGTTCTTATGTTTGTCGATTTTGTTTGTCCTAGTACTTCATTTATTCGTGTAAGCTTGTCACGTGTAATATGTTCTTTTTCTTGTGTGGAAAGGCATGTAATATGATTGTATCCGTGATTCTTGTTACTATTATGTTATTGTTCTACACACATATCTTGTAGTAATATTTATAGTCATTAGTCACTTTCCTTGTTTTTTCCTTTTCCTCGGCTAGTCTTGCGATGCCTCTTGAGTACGTTTTAATTATGTTAGCAATTAGCGTGAGAAATATTACGGAGAAGGAGAGAGAACTCGACAATTAGCATGTAAAACTCAGGTTCACTTCACCCATTCGAATTTAAAATTTGAGTTTTGCTACAGTAAAAAATTTTCAAAAACAGTCACATCTAACTTTTTTACTACAGTAAAAAACTTTCACATAAAATCACATCTCAACTCAAATTACAAACTTGAATCAACAAAATGAACGAACCCTCAATTTACTTCTAACAATCAAAACCGGCACACTTATAACATTTTTCAATCGCTACTGGACATCATTCGTAAGTTGGCGTAACACTCAATGTAATCAACTATATTTATTGAGTGTTACACCGGAGTAAATTAAATTTTACACGAACGTACGAACAGTGTTACCATGACTAATGGAAAATGTTACAACTTTGGAGAAGTTAAAATTTTAAGCATACTGAATTGGGTCAATAACGAGCAAAGATTTTTTTGGCTTTAAGAACACATTTATTCTCCACTGATATCATCAAATAACAAGAGCATGGAGCAGATAAAAATTCCAATATACCAATATGACTCATATGAGGCACTCAACCATACAGTTGAATCAGTAAATCTTCTCAATTAATAGTCCTATGCACGCATTTCCACACACCAATCCATTAATCGTAACTTAACCATTCAGAAAACTTTTTTGGATTGGCAATCAACAAAAACAAGAAATAACTACAGTTCTTCTTGAAAACATACGTGATTTGTTTGCAATCTTAACTTATTTTTCAATACCACCGTTGAAGATTTTCAAATCGTGAGTTTTAAAACCCGGTGGTAGATTTATCAATTTAGCAACAAGAGACTTCTTTCTGTCTAGAGTAAAAGATGCATGTGTACAACTTTCGCAATACTTTTTTAAATGTATGGCAGCATGGAAAGTGCCGCATTTCACCTAGTAATATATTTTGAAGAGAAAGGGTTCAACATTTCATACAATTCATTGATCCAAAGGGCCCAAAATCAGTACATCTGATGTCTAAGCAAACTAGATGGGTGAACATCAAAATAACTATGTGGTAGGATAGAATTTTTCGGGTCAGGTAATCAAGTCTCACTTTTTGTCCTGGTTGTTCTCAAGTTCCCTTCTGAGCTGCAGAGAGAAATCATCATTAACATCATCATCGTCCCAATCATCTTCCCACTGTTGGGTCACTTCCTTTCCTTCCTCCTTATCCTCCCATTCTGTCATTGTTATATAAGCATATGAGAAAGAGACTACCTTTGGACACTAACAGAATCATGAATTATATAGGTGCTTATATAAACTTAAAAGCATACAAATTATATGACTGAACATTTTAGAAGCCAACAAGGCAGAAACTCATAAGAGAGAGAATCTTGAACTACGAAGGAGAATCTTTTGGGGCCCGTTTGGTACATGTGTTTAAACCAGTAATTCTTGATGTTGGCATTTGAAATTCAAAATTTTTCGTGAGAGGAAAACACTGTAGCATAATCAAAATCATAGGTTTAAACGCAGCAAACAAACGAGCCCTTCGTTGCAACAAATGGTTTTTCTCACTTGCTTCCCTTGAATTTTGTGTGATTGGATCATTAGTCCCTTTTTTCTTTTTTTTTTTTGTTTGTTTGTTTGTTTGGTCACTAAATTTTGAACAGAGTAGCAAACAACTCTGACATGGGTGAATAATGCAGAGGATAAATTGTCAAAAGCGTAAATATACATATATAAAAAACAGAGATACCAAGACTGCAAATTGTCATCATCTACAGACTACACGGGTGAGATCATGCATACATACGCTTAAAATTTAATATTTGACATGACTAAAAATTGTTGCACACACCAAGAAGGAAACAAATAAAAGCTAGAATACTCCACTACAAAGCGGATTTTTTTTTCATTCAAACAAAGGGTTTTTAGCACCTCTCCTCTTGAATTTCATCTGATTGGACTCTTTCCCCCTAATTTCTCTCTTTTTTTGTTTTTTGTTTTGTTTTGTTTTGTTTTGTTTTGACATTTGGGTCACTAATGTTTTCTCCCACACTCTGTTTGAACGTGGTAGCAATCAACATACTAAAAGGTTTAGAAGTTAAGTGAACTCAATGACTAATAGAGAGCATAAATTTACAAATTTTTTATTTTTTATTTATTTTTTTTATAAGAAAAGAAAAAGGACTAGAGTACCAAACTATAAGAGATTCAGAAACACAAATGTGCTGTAATGCCAAAATTATTCCGTCCGAAACTTTAACCCCGATTAACACTTGGGGCTAATTGCTTCCCTTTTAATAATTCAAAGACCAAATTGCCAAGAAAAACATTTTCAAGGACCAAAGTGCCAAAAAAGATTTTAGGGCACATAATTGCTAAAAGGCCTTCCAAGTAACTAGTATGTCCTTAAAGAGTTTATCCTAATTCCAATCTCAGATCATCATCTTAACCTAATTATTCAAAAAAGCAAGTAATTTTACAGTACCAAATCCATTAACTTGCTCTTTCTGAATCAATGGGAAACAATTTCAGGCACACACAAAAAAAAAAAGAAAAATAAACCAGTTAATGAATAAGAAATTACAGACCTTGATTGATCTCAAACTCTTCGAACTCGTCATCGTCTTCAAAGAGATCGATTTTAGCCTCTTCCGTAGCTGCCTTGGGCTCTGTTGCCATGTCTGATCTCAAATCAAATACTTGAAAAAAAAGGCTTGAATTAGGGCATTGTTCAGAAAAGGGAAAAAAGCGATTGAAAGCCACGATTGTAGAAAGATTTCAAAATTTCAGACTCAAATCAGAGAGAATAAGAAGGAAATAAAACCCTAAACTTACCGATTGAAGGATTTAGGTGAAAGTTGAGAAGACAGGAATGAAATTTCTAGAGAGAGAGAGAGAGAGAGAGTTATACCTTTGAGCGGTGTGGAGTGGGAAAGGAGACAAAGAAGAGGTTTCAATAAGTATCCCGTGACTTTCTCAAAATACGATACATACCCCTGAGTTTTTTCTTTTTAATGAAGTACCTTTAATTTTGGGATAATTACTTATCTTGAAATATTTAAATGCAATATCGATGTAGTTGTCGACCCAAGGGCCCCCTCCCCCCCCTTTTTTTTTTTTTTTTTCTTTTTCTATTGAAAGGGCGTTTAATTAATAGACTTTTTTTAGGATCAAACTAGTTGAACTCCACGTGCGAAAGTAATTTATGTGTTAACTTATACTTAATTAATTGTCATGTTATTATTAAAAACATATAAAATCTTAATAAGGAACTAAAATAAGAAAAAAATAAATTTTAGGGTAAGAAGTTAAGATAAAGTTAAAAAAAGACTAAAATAAATAAATAAATATTATTTTAGGATATAAGGAACCAAAATGAAAAAATACAGTTTTAGCTTTAGGGAAAAAAAAAGGTGTCAAAAAAGATAAAAATGAAGAAATAACTAAATTTTAGTGTAAAAGGAACCAAAACAAAAAAAATAATAATAAAATTTTGAGAAACAAATAAAAAAAGAATAAAAAAAGGACAAAATGGAAAAATAAATAAGTTTTAATACAAAATGAGCCAAAAAGAGAAAAAAGTTAAAGTCTCGAGTAAAAAAATAAGAAAGAGGTCAAAATGATTAAAATGAAGAAATAAATAAGTTTTAAGGCAAAGGGAACAAAAAAAATACTAATCTAGGTAACTTTATACGAGGCCAGCCATGATAATTTGTTACTGATGGTCTTGATTCATTGTCTCGACATTTTCTGCATTATAAATTTATGCGGGATGTATTTGACGTGATTTATGATTGTTTTGCAACTCTAGAAAGTAGAAAGCATTGTGTCTATATTAACAATCAATATCTTGTTTAGTTCACATTGAAAGCTTCATAGTAGGGGTGTTCACATATCTCAATTCACGGATGGAAGGTCAATCCGTGAGTCATTCGCAGAAGCAGCTCTTTCAAAAGCACCCAAATCTGATGAAGGAATTGTGGAATCCGCGGTTTCTTTCATTCGCTGAAAAACAACGCACCGAAAAAAAAAAATCCTATGGATCATAGCACAGGCATCATCCTAAGAAGCTCCGCCTAGGGCTGCTCTTTCCTTCTCAATCTGAATCGGCTGAAGAGTCATTTTTCCCTGAAGCCGAGACCGAACTAACATATCTAATTTATCCCGAAACAACGGATTCCTCACCCTCAGGAGCCCGAAGTAACTCATCCTCATCCGATCTAGAATTGCAAATTGAAAAAATACTAATCCATATCTGATTTAAAACCTTTTCAAATTGGATCCAATCTAATTAAGAACCTATCGGATTTTACAGATTGGACACATGAAATCACAGATTTAAATCTTTAAAATATAAATTAATAAACATCCATATAAAATAAACACAACATTAAATATTAATAAACATCTAAATTGTTACTTCAAGCAAAAAAAAAAAAAAAAGTCTAGATTGTCACAACCCAATTAACAATAATAAAATAGATTCAATGAAACTTAAAATGAAATCTTCATTGTTACTGTAAAGTAATTCAATATCCATAATTTCTAAAGTAATACTTAAGTTTTCTGTAAAAGTAACAAAACATACACATAATAAGTTTCCAAACAAAGATATGCATAAGTGCTTTTAAGTCAATGGATAAATAATCGTTAATAATCTTGTAATGTATAATTTATCTAAATCAATGGATAAATAAGTCTCAAGTTCTTCTAATTGTGGGTGGAGATCCAATAAGAGAGGGTTAGATTGAAACCAATTCTGAAAACATATCAATGCTTCCACCATAGGAGTACTCAATGAACTACGAAAGCTGTCAAGAATTTATATATATATATATATAATTATAAAAAATTATATATATGCATATATATGGTTTTGAATTCGCGGAATTTACGGATTAGAAGGTGCTCAATCCGCAATCCTATCTAAATCCCTAGGATTGAAAAAGTCTCAATCTGTGTCTTATTCAAAACCATTTTCAACCCAATCTAAATCTTTAGATTGGATTTGTGGGGTAACCGGGTATGTTCCACTCATTAACAACTTCATCGTGAACATTAATTGTGAATAGTATCGTACACATGAATAGTGCTATATATAGGAATAGTATCATATAGATGAATAAAATTATACGCAGCGGACAAATCTGACAGAATAGCTATTGAATATGGAAAATAAATAAAAAAAATACTAGAATTGATAACGGAGTTCGGCTAAATATTGCATACGTCTCCGGGCACTATGGACCACTCTGTTTACTAAAGAGAATAAAGATTACAAATTGAGTAGAAATTACAAATTCAGCAGAAATTACAAAAGCCCACAAATTGGAAATCTGAAGAATTTTCTACAAATTTACAAAGGGGAGGAGCTCACAATTTTTTAGGATGCAAAAATAAATGAGGGGAGACCTATATTTATAGCCTTTACCTCTCCTTCTACGCGTGAACCAGCTATAAACAGTTGGATTGACCTTCAAAAAGTCAGCACCATTTTCGGTGACCATACTTTTTGACTAACTAGTCTCTACCTTGACGAAATTGTCAAATGAGTGTCCTTAGAATAGTTCCTTCAAATGCGCCTCCCGGTGCCAACTTAAATATGCTGAATATTGACTGTCTAAACAATGTTTAAACTTGGCTGCTGTCACCGCCTTGGTCATCATATATGTAGGATTCTCTGCTGTCGAAACTTTTTGAAGGAGTAACTCACATTCTTCGAGAATTTCCCACACAAAATGATAAAGAACGTCAATGTGCTTCGTCCTTGCATGGTAGACTTGATTCTTCGCTAAGTCTATAGCGCTCTGACTATCACAATACACCGAACTGTGCTTCTGACCCAGCTCCCAAGTCTTCAACCAATTCTTGAAGCCAAATTGCTTTATTAACAACTTCTGTAATGAAGTGACCAAGAAAATCCCATAATTTAAATAATGCAATTTATGCATTTAAGTCAAGGATTTTTCCTGGAAAAAAAATATATATTATGTTATATTTTGTGACTGAAGGATTTATAGAATTAACATCTGTATTCCTAAATTCTGTAGCAGATTTCATGATAAGTTCATGTTTTACGATCAAGTAAATTCGATCGATAAATTCTCACCGTACTTTAAGGCAGAAGAATTTCTAGTACATATACAGTTTGAGAATCTTAATTCTAAGAATCTCCAAGCACAATACGAACTAGCATCCAGTACATATACATGAGAAAATTACAGCCATTATAATTTTTAACAGTTTCAAAGAAAACTTAAGAGAGTGGACAAAAGTACAAGGGGTAGGTTAATGTGTAGAATTGGATGAAGTATGATGAGGGAAGATGGAGAGTACACATGATTATTTTTTTCCCTCTCTTTCTTCACTTGGCCGGCCATGCTTAGGGAGTTTATAGCAAAATTTTGGTTAGTTAAGTGTGCTAGAAGATTTCATCATGAGATGAATCAAATCAACTATTTGACAAGAATACTTACTTCACTTCTCTCTTGAAGCATCCAACCAGCCAAGCAAGGGGAGATTAACCAAAAAAAACTTTGCTGATTAAGCTAGCTTGATAGGCTTAATTAAGAGCTAAGAAGAGATCAAGCAAAAGTCTCTAAATATTAGACCATTAGTGCAAGCATTAAGTTAGCCATTTTTGCACATTTTCTCTCCTTTTCCACACACAAAAACCGGCCATTCCTTACCCATTGTCTCTCAAAATTTTCTCCCACTCTCCTAAGCCATTAGCAAACATTAGAAGAAGAAGAAGAAGATCAAAGTGTGCTAGGAAGAGTCTAGTCAACAATTTCTTCAAGGGTATAAAACTCTAAACCCTCTCTTTCTTATGTTCTAGCAAAGTTTAAAATTTAGAAATATTCTTCTCAAATTTTCTTATACTCTTCTAATTTTAAGCCATTAACAAACCTTAGAGGAAGAAGAAGGTGATCAAGTATTCTAGGAGGAGCCTAACCTAGGATTTTCTTCAAGAGTATAAATTCTAAACCTTTCTCCTATATTTTTCTACCAAAAATTAAGTTGTGAATCAAGGATATGTAATTTGTGGTTCTTGAGAAAATAAGTTGTAATAAGGGCGCGTGAGTTTTATGTTGGTTTTGTGTGTTTTGAGGCTAGTTTGATTAGTATTATGTGGTATGCTTATGTTTGGTCTAAGTTGCTTATTTTGGGTTGGAGGAAAAATTTTCCGGTTACTTTGAATGCGAAAATGAGGACCTTAGAGCGAGATTTTTCAGTATTTTTAAATTTGAACTAATAGTTCTCGATATTTTAAACAATTTTCTGTGACTGTGGCAAAACCCAATATTAACTCTAAATGCAAGTTTTAAGCCATTTTACAAAAACGGGACAGGTTGTCCAATACAGTTTCGAAAAAAAAAACTGCAGCCACTGTTTTCAGCCAAACGAGGCCTTTAGAGGCTGAGTTTCAGTCTCGACGAGACGAAGAATTATCGCGAAGAACAAATTTTTGAAATCTGACTCTAAGATGCAGTAAAACGTAGATTATATAAACTGCACATTTTTAACTAAATAAAACTAACACAGTATTGGTTTTTAACAAAAGGTTATTAAAAAACCCGAGATGTGATTTCAGTAAAATACTATGGTGTTAAACCTCATTTTAACGGAAATATTCGTAAAGAAAGTTTTCAAGAAAAATAGTTTCTTTTAAGAACTTAATGGTTTTTCGAGCAAATCATCTCGATGAGCACCTACGAGCCCAATACGTTAGGTGCTTAGAATTACGAAAATTAAATATGGGTCCAACGTCTGCATTAATTTAAGAGACTCCGTTGGAATATAAATTTCAGCGGCCTAAGAGTTAGAATGCCGTGTATAAGTTTCTAGGCCGAACTGGGCCTTAATATCATAACAAGGCTAATGAGGAAAATTATGGAGAATAAATTACTAGATTGGGTAATTGATTTCCAGTCTAGGCAAGTAGATGTTAAGGGCAGTTAAGGAAAATAAGATTTTGAGAATTTAATAAATGGATCCTTATTATCCTTTAGTAAAGGAGAGGAATACATGCCTTAAGGAAAAGGTTAGATCTTCCTTCATAAGTTGCTAAAATAGAATAGCAAACGACAGTTAATCTCACACTCTCAATGGGTGTTCATTTTCAGAAGTAAGCAAGTAAGAGACTAGGCTGTTTGGCGAAAAGTGAATTCCAGCTTTGTAAATCAGGTAAGTAGGAATCTCGCCTACAGTATGAATAGATTTTAAAGAAAAAGTAACACATGTTATATATGCATGTTTATGCTTTATGTATTGCATGCGATGGCATGTCATACTGCATACACTTTAATAAATCAAGAGAAACTTATAAGAATAATTTCAGTTGAGTGCCGTACCAGCCTCTGAGAGGGAGGTAACTCAGGCTCCACAAGAGAGAAGAAAAAAAAAATAAGAATGTCCTCTGAGAGGGAGGCATTCAGTTAAGTTTATAATCACAGTGTCGTTGGGGACCTTACAAACCCTCACATCCCGATGATTGCGCGCAAGTGATACGAGCACTCGGGCCCATAAGTAAGTAACTAAGATAAGATAAGATAATAAGAATTTAATAAGACATGATCATAATTAAGCATAATTGGCTCATGCATATTTATTCATGTGAACTTACAGTTATTTTGCAAGATATAGTTCCTACTTGCTGAGCGAAAGCTCATCATAGAATATTTATACTGTAGGTAAGCAACTTACACATAATACTTGATGGACTGATGGTGAATGGACGAACAATGTGGAGATCGGGGAATGGATACCGCTCGCAATTATTTATGCAATCAATTTTAAGTTATAAATAGTTTTGCTAATTATGATTCTGAAACTATATGTTAAATGGTTTTGTGGATTATAGCTGCAAGTAAGCAAGATGTAAGAATTAAGTATATACATATAGATATATCTATATGCTTTGAGAAAACATATATGTTAAGGTCTGAATATTTTAAAAGAAAACAATTCGTAACCTATGTCTACTATAAGACTTTAAAAAAAAATGTTCCGTAAATTTTCAGAGATTCCAGTAAGTACAAATTAATTTTTAGCTATAGTGACGACCACTGAGGATGGTCGTTACATGTAATAGCTATGTACTCTATCTTTGTCATAGACAAAGCAACTATCGACTGCAAGGTAGAGTTCTAAATGATTGGTGCCTTGGCTAAAGTGAACAAGTAGCCAGTAGTAGATCGTCGCTTATCTAAATTACCTGCGTATTCAGAACCAACTACAACTTGACCAAGTGATTTTTCCTGCTCGAACACTAAACCAACATCTACGGTCTTTTTTAAATGCTGTAGAATCCATTTCACAGCTTGCCAATGACCTTTGTTAGAGTCATGCATATACATGCTCACAACTCTAACTGCCTATGAAATGTTAGGCCTCGTACACACCATTGCATACATCAAGCTATATGCCGCATTAACATATGGAACTTTTGCCATATATTCCCGTTCTGCATCAGTCTTGGGAGATAATTGGGCCCTAAGCTTCAAATCAAGAGCAAGCGGGGTACCTACAGGTTTTGAATTCTCATTCATATCAAAATGTTGTAGTACCTTCTTCAGATATTGCTTCTAAGTCAAAGAAAGCTTGCCTCTCGATCTGTCCCTATTTATCCTTCATCTGTTTTATAAGATTAGAGGTTTGAATCTATGGATAAGACTTTTGAAAGTCTCACATTGAAAAGAGATGAGAATGTATTCCCTTAATTATTCTATATAAAGGGCAATGTATTTCATTTCTCCATCACAACTTACAAGTTAAAAATGTCTAATTTCTCTTAAACGTCCATCTTCAATAATATGATGGACTTGCATTTGCGTCTAGAAGATTATAGGTTTGAATCTATGGATAATAACTCTTTTTTTAAATAGAATAGAAGGTGGTTGGTCAGTTCGGTTTAACCGATCACCTTGGCTGGCAGAACCGAAACCGAACCGCCCATGAATCATGGGTGGTCAATTAACCGACTGAATTAGTCAGTTTGTTGACGTGGAACTAAATTTTCAATTTTTTCGGTCAGTTTGGCAGTTTGGTGTCGGTCGGTGACGGTTTTTCAATTTTTTTGAACACTCCTACCGCACACATGAATAGTGCCGTATGTGAATAGTATCGTATAGATGAACAAAACTATACACAACGGACAAATCTGATAGAATAACTATTGCATACTGAAATAAATAAAAGAACATTAGAATTGATAGCGAAGTTCGGCCAAATATTGCCTACGTCTCCGGGTACTGTGGACCACTCTATTTACTAAAGAGAAGAAATGATTACAAATTAGGTAGAAATTACAAAAGTCCACAAATTAGAAATCTAAAGAATTTCCTATAAATTTATAAAAGGGAGAAGCTCTCAGTTTTTTTAGATGCAAAAAAAAAATTGTGGGAAGGTTTGTATTTATAGCCTCTGTCTCCTCTTTTTTTACATGTGACCCACCTGTAAACAGTTGAATTTACCTTTAAAAGTTAGCACCGTTTTCACTGCTCTCTTTTAGCCACAAATTGAGCCCATAATTTGTAATGACTGAGAAAATTTCAGACCTTAAATAATACAATTCATGTATTTTTAAGCCAAGGATTTTCTTAGAAAATATTATGTTATATTGTGAATTGAGGATTTATGGAATTAATATATGTATTCCTAAATTCTATAGCAAATTTCATGTTAAGTTCATGTTTCGATCAAGTAAATTCGATCGATAAATTCTCGCCGTATTTTAAGGCAGAATAATTTTCAGTACAAGTATAGTTTGAGAATCTTAATTTCAAGAATCTCTAAGCACAGCACGATGTTAGCGGCATATAAAAAAAAACGCACTGACATTTTAAAAGAAGAAAAAAAATCCTTAATTGCCAAACAGTTAGGTTAAAGTCACAAGATAAATACCTATAGTAGATGGATACAATATGAGCTCGGGAGTTGACACTGTCAGAAACGTCATTCTCGGGATAGAATACAGAAAATTAAAATTTAGAATTTTTTCAGTTTAAAATTAATTTTAAGACTTGAAACAGTTTGAAATATTACGCGAGTAAGAATATAAAACAATATTGAATTATTCAGAAATTGATATTGGACTGTAAGTAGTAGATTAACTTACGTGAGCTAAACTAATTACCTCTAATCAGTATAAATTTAATCTGTTTAGAGGAAATAATTGAGGATAAGATCAGGCACATAATCTTGCCTTAATCAGATACTTTATATAGTGAAATTTTTAGGGTTCTTACACTTTCTTTCTCTTATTCTCGCTCATTCTCTCTCTCCTCTCACATTTTCTCTCACACAAACCATCAATGGCCAAATACTCAAGTTAAGATTCCGACCTCCATTTTTGACACCGCCGGTGTCAATAGAAAGATCTCGACGAGCTGAGTTCAACGACATGCGGCACGACCTCCAACCCCGCCGGAATCAGCCGCAATCGCCGGCGGAAGTTCCGAAATTCCCATTTCTTCCCGTCGTGATATATCCGCCATCCGACCTCCGATTGAGATGATTTCAGTCCCTATGGACTCAGTGCAGCGAGACGAAGAAAACCCATCCATTTTCACAGCTCGATTCTGGCCGGAGCACCGCCGTCCGTGGTGGTCGGAATC
>NW_010363429.1:263824-264524 GCF_000414095.1 Morus notabilis | reverse complement strand
AGGAGAACCACAGAGGATGTGAGACGTATCACAAAGAGGTTTGATACAGCTCACAGTCGCCAGAAGAGCTATGCGGATAAACGCCGCGGACCTATAGAGTTTCAGGTAGGAGACTTAGTTTTTCTGAAGGTGGTACCGATGAAAGGAGTAATAAGATTCGGTAAAAGAGGGGTATGCGACATATCCATCGCATGTATTGCACCAGGAACCTGTCAAAGTGCACGCAGTCCAAATCCTAGCTCGCGAGGAGAAAACCTTAAGGAATAAAGTAATTCCTCAAGTTAAAGTCTTGTAGTGAAATCATAATATTGAGGAAGCTACTGGAGAACGTGAAGAGAATACGAGGAAAAGCTACCCCGAGTTATTCTAATTTTCGGGACGAAAATTTCTTAAGGGGGGTAGATTGTAATGACTGAGAAAATTCCAGACCTTAAATAATACAATTCATGTATTTTTAAGCCAAGGATTTTCTTAGAAAATATTATGTTATATTGTGAATGGAAGATTTATGGAATTAATATATGTATTCCTAAATTCTATAGCAAATTTCATGTTAAGTTCATGTTTCGATCAAGTAAATTCGATCGATAAATTCTCGCCGTATTTTAAGGCAGAATAATTTTCAGTACAAGTATAGTTTGAGAATCTTAATTTCAAGAATCTCCAAGCACAGCACGATGTTAGCGGCGTATAAAAAAAA